>NC_089202.1:14537764-14837764 GCF_963930695.1 Labrus bergylta
ACATGTTTGTAGACACTGTGGGCAGTTGTTCCACTAATAACCAACGTCATCTAATTAAACTATAGCAAATCAGCTGTATGGAAATGACAACTTTCCAGTAACAGCATGCTTTAACATGAAATCTGCTGAACTATGATTTAACTTTGCTCTGTTTGCATTTCTGAGTCAAAGTAAACAAACATGACTTGATATAAAGAACCAGTTTATTTTTTTGACAGTCCCACTTGTCTTTTAAAAAAGAGCTGACTGGAAAAAGAAATCATGAAGTATTGATTGTTTCCATTCTGATGAAATGATTATGCAGCAGCTTAAAAAAACAATACAGTCAGTAACAAAAATCACGCAACCATCAATGTGTACCAATGATGGAGGTGAAGCGATAAGTGGGAGTCGTGTTCTGTTTCACAACTCTGAGGTTTCAAAGAAGTTTGAATGAAGTTCCCCTTGTTGCAAACAAACTGCTCTCATGTCATTGAGCAGAATGTCAATAGTTTCTGAGTCTTAACCTCTTTTCCACTGACATTTTGTTTATTCCTGAAACATCAGAACGGGCTCTGACACCGACACGTTCAGTACCAACATGTCACCTTTCGCTTACTGCATGATGTCAGACTTCCTACATGGGTTTGGCTCGCAACAGCACAACTTATGTCTAAGATTTGACAGCTAGTAAAAGACACACACAAAAAGAAGTCAAAGATAGAAAATAGAGTTGTCTTGTCGAGGGAAACCCTCTGTAGGAGATCATGGAGGCTGAGGAAACTCATGAATCACTCCATATTCTTGCTTGTGGCCCACACTTTTTTGTTGTTCTCTCTTTCAGTGATGACTCGATGTGGTAGAACGCTCTCCCTAGGTGTGTGACTAATGAGGGATTCCTCACTTTCAGGTGTTCTCTTACCAAATCACAGCTCAAAAACAGACACGTTCCCACAGAGAAAGTTGAGTATTATTCGTACCCTTTTTTTTTAACGACAGATTAACGTCTTTAATTAAACATTTGTTTGCACTATAGGCTGTAAAAGTAAATGTTTCTGTTTGTTATCTATAACTTGAAGGTTCTGCCTCAGAGGAGAAACAAAAAGTGTCACTGTTATTTCACTTCTAGCTCAGAGGGAACAGTAGCAGGTGTGAGCCCTTCATGACAGGCAGTACAGAAGCAGGCAGAGAAACCTCAGAGAAACACATGAGACGTGTGTGAGATGTTTGTTTTGTCCTTGTTGTGGTTCATGTCTCTAAACCACGTCGGCTCTGAGTTTCTACAGCTCCAGTCCCTCATCTGATCCCTGTAGCTGTCATTAGTTAGCTTGGGACAGGCTGAAGCAAAACAAGTTAATATTGCATGAAAAAGGATTTTTCTATTAGGCCTTAAACCTCATATATCAGAGTGTTACAAAAAAGATTTGACTCAGGTGAACACAGAGTCTTCACTGCTTCAAGCTTTATTTGGATTAGAACGTTGGTTTTTTTTGATTTCTGATGCAAAGCTTACACTTTATAAAAGCACTGAAGTCATGCAAACTTTCAGTCAGAATTTGAGATCTCCGGGCGTCCAGGGTTCGATAACCGACCTGAGGCTCCATTCCTGCGTGTCATTCCCCGTTCTCTCTCCCGATTTCCAACTCTATCTAACTGTCCTATCTAAATAAAGGAAAGAGGCCCAAATGAACAAACATAGACTATTCCGTAATCACAATTGAATTTGCCTTCTGTCACCTTTCGGTTGATGAATAAACCTTGCAATTGGCTGCGATTGGTTTAAAAGTATAAATAGTTATTGAAGGATTTTTCTTCTTAGAATTGAACTCTCATACTTGTATCACAAAGCGTAGTGTAATAGCAGTGTAATAACTTTAACATAGTGTGTATCATTCTAAAAATAACAACAATAAGTTAAAGTCAGAATCAGGTTTATCGCCAAGTATATTTAAACATAAAAAGAATGTGTCTTATTCTTTTAACAAGAACATGAAACCAACCCAGACAGCAGAGAAACGCAGGTGTGATTTAACGGTTGAGTGCTGAAGACGCTTTACATCAGGTTTTGAGGGGAGATAAGCACAAGCAGATATTTGGCTCTCACACAGGTGTGCATTTACAATCATCCCTTTATAATGTAGCATGTGAACTGAATTTTACATGTGATTAGAGTGAATTAATTTCCTTCATATCTCCATTCACTCAATCGAAGCAAAATGAAAAACATGCTTAAATAACAATTCTACAGCGTAGGTGAACATAAGCTAGCATACTTGTTGTACCTTTAACAAAGAACAGCTTCACAGAACTCGTCTTTATTATGACAAAGCTTAACTTTATCTAAACATACACATGGAAGAAGTATTATAACCGGGTCCCTGGTGCAGTCTGGACTAGAGGTTAGACACGGCCGATTGAGCATAAAGACAGCAGGCCGTTCGCTTCAGAGTCCAGGTTTAGGCAGCAGACGCACTTTGGACATAGATCTGATTTTGCTCAAATTTTGAGTTACATTTTTTTGTCTACTTACAGCTTCATTTTTGGTTTTGAACAAAAACATAAAAAAGTTGAGCCAATCTGAAGTCATAGGGATATGAAGGTGTATTAAAAGATGCTTTGACTTGGTGGGAAATAGATTGAATACATTGTCAGTGGATATTTTACTGAAATGTTCTGTGTCAAGAATTTTGTAACTTTCCAAGTTAGCTGACTAAAGACAATTAAGGAATATAAATTCAGTCTGCATTTAATGAATTCACTGTGGCAAAGACGTTGTATATAACTGAGCCAAGGCTGTTCATTCTCTGGAATTATCATTAAACATGAATTTAATGACATCAAAAAAAAATAATTAGAAGAAAACATTAAGTGAAAATCTTTCACCTCGTCAACCTTCACGTCCCATTTGATGAACTCGCTCTTTATTTAGTTTGAACCCCAAAACCTTTTTTTTTTTTTTTATTCAAACAATATTTACTCAAATATATCCAGTGTTGCATGATGAGTTCCTTGTTATTTTAAAATTATGCACATGAAGTTTGGTGTGGGGATTAAACAACTTTTGGTGTTAAATGTTTGACTCAATAGCAGTGCGCTCTTCATTAATGAAGCGCTGTAATGCAGATACAGATGACCTCTGTCAGGTTACCAAAGAGTGAAGTAAGAAAGAATCATCTGAGTTAATGGTCGGTCCAAAAAGAAGATTAAAGAGACCTTGCTTGTCTCTATCTTTTTTTGTTTCTTTGGTTGATATTAAAACATGATCACATAGGAGTTATTAAACTCATCTAATTTGTCTGGAACAAACTGGTTTCTGAGTCCGCCATGTCTATTTGTGTGTCAGGAAAAGATGATTGTCTCCGCAGACTTTAAAGAATTAAAACGGCCATTAATCCTGATGTAAATTTAGGACTATAGAGTACACTGTATATTTCTCCCAGCGTCATTATCTTTATTTTGTATTCATATGAAACAAACATGAATCCTGTCTCTCTCTCTGCCTCGATGAGACAATTCAGTATTCCCCCCGAGCTTTCAGTGTTTAACCTGTTTTCTTTTTTAGTTAATGTTACATTCCTAATTTGCATTTAACAACAGCTTTTATAAAGGCTGGCCCATTAGTTCATGGTTTAAATTTTTAGAACACTATATGAATAAATCAGTGCAATCATAAGACCCGGGGAAAATCAACCCAGCAATTATAGTAAATTGGGCCGTGAGCTGCATGTATGCTATTTAGAACAGGCCAAAGATAGATAATGAGTCCAGTGAGACCCCTCTCAAATTTTGGTTCTTCTGTTATCAGGCAGCAACTCAAAAAAAACAATTTTAGCCAAATAAAATTAGCTTTTTGTCCGTGTATGTGTGGACCAATAAAAACAGAAACAGAGTTATATCATAAGTACATTTAAATCTCCTCATTGAAATAAGGCACCATTACTCTGACCAAATGGTTTGTTTTTTCATCTAATAGAACAATACAGAGGATGTATCTATGTGCTGAACAACACTTTTAAGATATAAAATGAAAAACATTGATGACCTCCTGCCCTCTTCCTCTGTCACAACCAATCACAGGTCATTATTCTGGTTCTGGGTTTGATCAGCAACTGTTTGCTTCATTTACAGACCAATCATCAGCGAGGGAGGTGCAGCCACGCTTAAAAGGAGGGCTCGTTTGATAAATATTCTGCATTTCCATCCGACTCCTGATCGCTGAACACAAAAGACACTCAGCTCTCAAAAACAGCTGTAAGTATGCAGTTTTTTGTTGTTGCTGAATATACTTAAAAAAACATCAACTTCTGTTTACATGCAGTGTACGGTGTGTGTTTTCTTTCTTATACACGATACTAAGTTTAAATCATGGACTTGTGTGACCTCAGCGGGTTACTATAGGACCCAAAATATGTGAGTGAGATTTAAACATAAATCTGATGACATAATCTGTATTCATCAAGACACAAGATACAATTCAACTGAAAGAAGTGCTAGAATATTAAACATTATAATAACCAACAACACATTTCATAAATAAAGAAATAAGGTTTTTGATAAATGTTCAATTATATTGAAGATTGTTGTGATTATTACTTTTTGCTGGAACCATATGATGAATCACAACTCAACGGGCAGGTGATCATTACAAAATGAACTTCTGTTATACTCACACATTTACTATTTAAAAAGGTATGAAAGGTCATTTGGGCTGAAATTTAAAAAGTGATTGTTCGGTGTTTATGTTTTCCAAGAACATTTGAACACAGTCTGACAATATGGGCAAAAGTACCGTTGACTTTAATTAGTGTTCATAGTTTTATTTTGTTGTAGAAATATAAAGAACATTCAAAAAGTTGTACATTCATTCTTTACGTATTTCTGTAAAGTATATATACACTGCTAAAACTACAGTATATGAATAAGTATTTCCATAAGGATCTAATAAGACATTAAGATTGTGTTGTACGTATTCAGTCTAAATTCAGACATGATTTAATTGGTAAAGACACCTTTCATTTAGAAAACATTAACTCTTAACTCACCTGTCTTGTGTTTTGCAGTTTGCTGTCCCCACCTTCATCTCTGCCGTGTTTGACCCTCACCTTCCTTTGCCCTTCCCCCTCCCCCGCTGCTTGTTTTTGAAGCTCCATCCTGACTGCAGATACGATCGTCTCAGTTTCTGGGTTACAGCTCCACAGGTGTGCTCACTTTGAATGTCTGTTTACCACAAATTTTACTCTGTGTTTGATTCCCCTCTTTAGAATTTTTTTTTTTTTTTTTTTACAAACTCTTATCACAGTTGGAAGATGAAATTAAACATTATTGACTCCTAGACTAACCTCAAATGTTGAGGTTTAACTGAACTAGCATATGAAACCTTGTAGACACTTTACAAATGCAAACACTTTTCGCTTTCAGAACATTTTTGTCTTCATTCATTGTCCCATATTTACATGTCATGATAACTGAGTCCACATTCTGTCAGTGTAAACGCAGATGAATGTGAAAAAAGTGTTTTGTATTTAATTTTTATAATTTTTAATTGTTCTATCAAATTGGTCATATCATACAAAGTTTGACAAAGGGGTCGCCCAATCTTGAACCTCAGGACAATACATCCATGGTTGGTGCCCTAACACCTCGATCACCAGGGTGCCCTCTGAGTTAATCTATGATATATATATATATATATATATATTCAATACAAGGAAAATGCAGTCAGTGCAAAGTGGGGTTGTAAAAGTTTTTGAGGGTATAAATAAGACAACTGAAAGTAATTACTACAATGACGTTTCTTAATAGGTAACAAGCGTAACTTATGTTGGACTCAAACCTGTTCCATCAATTGTATTGAAGGCCAGTACAAATAAAAAGCGTCAACAGTTATTCTTCTATTTATATAATAGTATTAATCTAACAGAAATAAATATCCACATTAGTCAGTCATTTTTATACATTTTATAATATATTTGTACATTTAGCATCCCATTTTTATTCTTCTGCACTTGTTTGGCCATCAAGGTGTCCCAAATGTACAGGACCCACTATTTGTTTCTCTATTGTGAGAAAATGTCTTTTACGTACAGCATACATTTATGAAATCATATTTATTAATTATTTAATTGTTGTTAATCTTTTAATTCAAACACAGTTCTGATAATCAGCATCTTTTATCTAAAGAGGCAAACTCAACATAAAAGCAACAATTAAAGATGTCTTTGTGCTATCATGACTTACTGTTTACACAAAAGAGAAAGAAAGTGAAGGGAGAAAAGAGAGAGAGATAAGGGAGTGACACAGGGAGAGAGAAGAGAGAAATATCTACCTTAAACCACAGTCTAGGTGTGCTGCTGGTGCTGTGGTCTCTTTTCTTCTCTCCTTTTAAGCGAGGAGAGATCCGTCTTTCGTGGAACAGGGGAGGAAGAGAGGGGGTGTGAGAGGCAGAGGGGAGGCTTGGGATAAGAATCTGCACCTTAACTAAATCAAGGCCCACCACAACGCAGCGTATGCTTTGCGTCTCTTCCCTCCAACATTTGTCTGTTTCTTCTCGTTCAAAAACCCACCACAGGCCGCCTACTCTTGTCTCTTTCAACTCTTCATCTTTTATCTTCTCAAATCTCTCCAAATCTAAGACCACCTCAAACCCCTCTTTGCTTCCTGCTGAATGAATTCTCTTTGCAGCACAATTTGATAGAAAATTATACGTCTTTAACATTTGTAAAAAATTTACTTTTCATAATTTTTTTTCTTTTTTTTACCAGTCCATAACTCATTTTGTTATCATTTTATGTATCTGTAAGACACACCTTTTGCAATTTAGTTTAAGAACCTTGCAAGGAATCATCACGGTGTTGTTCAGCTGAATGTTCAGAAATGATCTGCGCTGTAGCGGAATTTCTGATATCTGAGTGGTTGAAATATTCTGATTGTAGTATTTTCCACTAATGGCTATACAAGGGAAATGTAATGTAAAACAATTATGGTTGTTATATAATTCTATAATCATTTTTAACAATAACATACAATGAAGACCAGGACAATATCACCGCAAAACAGGCCACAGAAAAGAATAAATCAGTTGGATCAACACCTATTTGATACCGTGTCAATAGAAAAGTCCAACATTGACATTCACAAGAATACACTGCAATGATTATAGAAAAAGATTGCCATTCAGTGTTAGTATATTTAACAAATTGATGAAGTATAATTCATCTATAAGTCATGGAGAATTTAGGATTTAAAAAAACAGATGAACAGTTACCTTAGTAATAATAACAGCTTGATCAAAATCAATCAGACCACAGATATATAAATAGTACAGAACTTCAAAAATTATAGTCTTAAATGAGGTCAGAATGATGGTGTTCCACAGGGCTCCATAATTGGGCCAATCAGTTTCCAAGTGTTCATGCTGCTGATTGGCTAAATTATACAACATGGTGTGTATTTTATTACCATCATAGCAATCGGCACAACTTACGAGTCTATTTCACTGAACCCTGGACTATCGAAAGCATCATTTCTTGGATGACTTAACTTTTTGTTTGAATCAGACAAAAGTTTGAGTTCTTGGGGTTTTCACAAATATTTTTCAAAGCAGGTTCAATGTGAGGCAAAAAAAAAAAAAAATTTAATTTAACAAAAAAGTATTCATGCTTTGGTATTCCTTTTTTTTATTTTTGCGATGTGCATTTTTGTGGGCTAATCTACAAAATGCAGAGACTTAAGTAAAACAGTGCACATTCCTTTTCACATCATTACACATTGTTTTATACTTCTTTTTTTTTACATCGGTTTTATTCAAACTGATGTAAATACTATCTTTGTTTTCCTTTATTTAATTTTCTTAGAGACCTGATGACTGAGATGAAGAACTTTATTCAAGCCATCCTCATTCTCTCTGCTGTGCTCGCGTCATCTACGAGTAAGTTACATTGTTGATTGTTGATTTCTTTATGTTGACTTGTTGCTAGAAAGTTTGGGTTCGAGGATTAAACTCACCAACTCATCCTTCTCACTCTCTCAGAGGCAGAGGAGGTGATATATGCTCAGGTGGGAGACACAGTTACCCTCAAGCTGCTGAATAATTTACATGGAAATTATCTGCACTGGTATTTTGGTGACGAAAGTGGCGTTCGACTTGCATGGAGTAATCCCCTTGGTGGAAAGGATTTCATTAATACAGGTCTGAATTTTACAAAATCTAAACAGTTCATTTTAAAATGATGTCATTTTCATTGGTGGTTAATTCTTGTCTTGCAGAACATTGGAAAACTAAGTTGTCTGACGACTCATCACTGATCATCAATGACATCAAACAAGAAAACTTTGGAACTTTTGTCTGTAAATCTCTTTCTGAAAGTAACAAACTCACATACAGACTGCTTAAAATCAGCGGTAAGAGTAAAACAAGTCAACTTTCTGAAAAGCCAACATTTCAATGAGTTTTTTAAAAGTCAAACTCCTGAATTATATTAAAAAAAGAAGCAATATCAATTTTATATTTTCTTCAACCTGCTCAAATTGTGTTGTAGTCACTATGGACCGAGCCTCTCCTCTGGTGCCGGGAGAACTTCTGACTCTGACTTGCATAGCAGAGACTCCTCCAAATGCTCAGAGTCCAGAGATACACTGGCTGAATCCACGGGGGGAGAAGGTTGAGACCAAACAAGGAAAGCACAAAGTGAGAGTTACAAGCCAAGACCATGGCCAGTGGACATGTGTTGTGACAAATAATAAAAAGGAAAACCAAGCCAAAACCTCTGTTACTGTTGTGGGTGAGTTACACGTATGCATACATCTAATTTACTTAAATGTACCGTCATCTTGAGGTTACTTTATAATTATTTTTCTTTTCTTCATTATTTAGACCTTTCCCCAGCTCCTTTAGATCCTCTGTATACATCTAAATCCACGCCTCTGACCGTCCCCTGTTCGTTTCCCGCTCACATCTCCTGGGAACAGATCAAAGCTGTGGGCCTCCAGGAAGTTAACTGGCACTTCAATCCTCAACCTGGATCAAATAATGTTTCTGGTTACCCACAGAGACTCTTCTTCCTCTCCCTGGGTGATCCGCCGACTTGGAAGAAAGACCAGGATAGAGATCTGACTCCTGTACTAGACCTCAAAAAAGGCCTTCTGTCTTTGACCAGAAAGCAAGGGAGGGAACATGACAAAGGAGATTACTTTTGCTCCATGAAAGTTAGAGATGGTGTGATTCTGAACAGGACTGTTCATGTTAAGGTGCTGCAAAGTAAGTCAAAGCAACTCACCCAAATATGTATTGCACTCTTATGTGTTCTGAAATTCTCTTTCCTTTTCTTTATCTATCATATGTCCTCATTTTTCTTTTTTTGATGTCCACTTTCTCGCTCCTCAATTGTCATTCGTAATAAATCGGAGACAGTTGTTTCTTTGCTACCTCCCTGCTTGGCTTTCATCTTCCTCCTGCAGAGATTATGTGGAAGTGTCCCTGGTGTGATGTGTGTCTAATTCAGTGGCTAATACACTTTTCTAGCTCCACTTGTTTTAATAGAGAATAACAAGCTTCCCCCCCTGCCAGGAGAGTCTGATAACACAATGAATTTTAATAGCCCTCCATGTTTTCTGGATTTATGGTGTAAAACTACAAATTCTCATTATAATCTGAAGTAATATTTAAGCAGTGAAAAGAAACCAATACAATAGACTTACGTATACTCAAGACGAGGTAGGCTATATCTAGTAAATGTTGGTCCCTTTACTCGGTTTCGATCTCCCTGGTTTAACCAAACCCCACTGGATTCCTGCTGCAATTTGTCTGGTTCTTTTCATTGTTGCCCTCCTAAAATCACTGTCTCTACTCTGTGATACAAATTACTAATTTTGGTCTGCTAGCTGAAATTAACAAGCCAACACCTCAGAGACATTTTAGACTGCAGTTTCACTCAGGTTTCTGAGAGTCAGTCATAAAATGATTACCTACTATAAATTAAAAGTTAGATCTACAAATGGCTTTTTAAATGTAAACAGTTTCTTGTTCACTTTGTACAAAATAATAGGTGGAAACCAATAATCCAGTGGGGTTCAACATAAAATAAATAATGACTAACAGGGTACTCCATGCACAGCCAAGCTACGTTCTCAGGTGCTGGTTGGTTGCAGGAACTTTATTTGTCACCCAAGGGCGATTGGTTTTGCGGCAAGGCAGAACAAGACAGTAAAAAGACAACAAAAAACACAGTACATCTAAAAAGCCAACACGATAAAAATGCAAGAGGCACTGAACAAAGCAGCCTTCGAGAAACAACCGAGATCATTGACTGAGGCTCTTAGGCGAAGCACATTGTTCGCTCACAATAAAGTGACTGTAAAGTAGTTTTCAATGTGCCAACGTTTATTTATAATGTTTTCATAAAATAAATCATATTAAATTTATTCTATTACATATATACTTAGATCTTTAGTTCATCAGACAGAACAGACATTTGAGCAGAAAAACAAGTATTCAGATTTGGGTTGCAGGCAGAGAAGGTTTGACACTTTCAGTGATTTGTTTTATTAATAACAATCTAATGTTGTTGTTTTTCTGTCCTCGATATTTATCCTAAGTGGAGTGTGCATTTGAGACTGATGCTGTCTACTTTTCATTTTCATTTAAAAATATGCAGCTTAATTTTATTTTAATTGGCAAGTTTTGCTGGCACGCAGCTGCACCAGAAGCCAATGCTCAGTTGGATTTGAATTGTAAATGTTGAGAAACGGGAGCTTTTTCTGAGTTTACAGCATTGCCCCAGTCTGTCAAAATTGGTGTATTTTCTCAAGCATTTCATACTGATTTGATATAACATTTCTTAATTTCCTCATCCTTTGTTTCTGCCCCTCTTCGCTCCCTCTGCAGTCACTTCCTCTGCAGGAACCGAGTTCATTTCTGGCCAGCAGGTTAACCTGTCTTGCAGCGTTGGCGAGCCTCTGCCCTCTTCCCTTAGACTAAAATGGGTCCCACCTGAACAATCGTCTCTTCTATCTCTGACAACTGACCATCACCCTGCCCACCTCACCATCCGGGGAGTGGGGGCAGGAGACGGAGGAAGGTGGAGGTGTGAGCTGTGGCAGGGCAATGTATGCCTGACGTCTGCTGTGATAACACTCAAGATCGGTGAGTGCAGGAAGTGAGAGCGGTGCAGGAAGTGTGACATGGGCACGACCTTGTGGCTACAATGTTTGAAACTTGATGAGTTTTTGTCACTGTTAAGTGTTTGATGACTGACTGTTTCTCTAAAAGCAGAGCCTAAGCTGAGTGTGTGGATGCTGGTGATCATATGTAGTGTCACAGTCATCATCGTCCTCCTCCTCATACTTGTTTTCATCATCTGCAGACGCAGACAAGTACGGCTAAACCATTCCTATATCTTTTCGATAAATCACACAATGGAGGATTAGAGTGATATTCAGAGTACTCATTATGCTCTTACTTTGTCTTTGTCTCTCTCTTTGTGTCTTTGTGGCTGACATTAGCGGAAGACGAGTCACCTCAGACATCGGCTCTGTAAATGCAAAAAGTAAGTAAGAACCATTTCCTGCACTCAAGCACACTCTCATTCATCATCAGTGAATCTGAATATTTAAAACACTTATCAGACACATACATTAACAAAATATTTGCTTTTAGCTTTTTGTGGCCTGCATTTCTTTCCAACACTCAAACCGAAACCTCTTACTTTTCTGTTACAGCCCGAAGCCCAAAGGATTCTACAGAACATAAATCTCACACAAAGACATTTCCAAGAGGACATCGCAGCCAATTTAATTTATGTCCAGATAAGATGGATTTTTTTGTCAGATCCAATAAACGGGGACGCTCTGTTTGGTGTTTATGACGAGGGTCTGAAAGTTCAGTTGTTCTTGAAATGTCAGACAAGAAATATATATTTTAGATCGTTGTAGATATCAGTTTTGTTTTTATATCTCTAATGTAACATGTGATTGATTTCTTTGGGATTTTAAGAAATTGCTCTGTGAAGGTGTACTTCCATTTCAAGTGTTTTTTTTTATTGTTATATATGATTAAAGATTATTAAAGATATTTTTATGTTGTGCTCCATTTAACCATTTAATGTGATGTTCGCTGTATAATAATGCATTTCAAAGCTTGGTTAAATCCTTTATTAATATTTAGAAACAGTATTTTTTTAAATGAGATATAATATTAAACTAAATATACCTACTTTACTACTTCAATCAAAACAGGACGGATAATTCTTCTTTGAATGATGATGAAACCTTCAAAAACACTGTCTATATAAAGTTTTAAATAAAGACTGTTAAACGTCTGGTGTCTATTCATTTTATTTTTTTAAAGTTTATTTTTGGCCTTTTCTGCCTTTATTTTAGAGACATGATAATTAATAGAGTCAGAAATCAGGGAAAGAGAGAGGGTGGAGAATGACATGCGGGAAAGGAGCCACAGGTCGGATTTGAACCCGAGCCACCTGCTTGAAGGACTATAGGCTCTGTACATGTGGCATGTGCACTAACCACTAAGCTTACTTTACTATTAATGATGATTCCTGTAAGAGTTAACACACTTTGACAATATTGAGCATCACATCTGTTGCATCTGTTCAACAAGGATGAGTCACGCTGAAAACCTTCAAGTTCTTGGCAGATTCAGTAGACCTGTCTTGATCACATTTACTGATTTTGATCCTCACGTTGGCTAGGTATGAGTGGGTGTATCACACACAAGGGCAACATTTCTACGATATATAAAATGTGCCTTTGTTACCAAGTGGTTCAAAATTTATCTGTAAATCCTTCAACCTCTGGTTCTCTGCAGGCAGTTGTTGCAGCTGTAGTCTCAGTGTTGCTGGTGATAGTGGAACATTTATATGATTTAATTTTCAATTGACTGACATACAGCATTTTTGAGTCCTTACAGAAAAAAAAAAATCTAATTATGACGATACAGATTTTTGAGAGTTGAAATGTTTGTCAGCTGATCACAAAGTGTCTGTGAAGCACACCAAGCCCACTGCTTTACTTTTCCATGGCTTCCTTGAAACAAGTTGCTCTCAAGACAAAGTGTCAACCATTACCATACACAGAAACAAACACATGCTTATGTCCGGTATTCAAAATCCCAACATGGCTGCCTTTTTCTGTGCTCCTATTTATATCTGATTTCACTTCTTTCTTCAAGGCTTCTAAAATAAGAATTTGAGCACTGGGGAGTACATATGCTACTCAAATTAGAAGAGTGTTGTTAACTAAGAACAGAGACTCAGCCAGTTTAAAGAAAAATGCAGAACACATGTTGGATTAAACACTACCTCTATAAACAAATGATTATCTACCCATCTGCTGCAAGGGGAAAGTACTGTAGCAGAGCAGCTGGTTGGCAGGTCGGTTTATTGGTTATAAAGTTATCTGTAGCTTTTCATCATAAGATCTAGTCTGATCTTAAGAGAGGACACATCTCCCTATGGAGCGTCTGCAGCTTGAGACAATGCGTCAACAGGCCGAGGATGGTGCAACCTCTGATTCCCAGGGTGCCTGAAGGGACAGACAGGGTATTAACTCAGATTTAGTGCAAACAGACCAACTAAAGACAACACTTGCACACACTGTAAAGATCCTTATACAAGTTTAACATCACAAACGTTGTCTTTCTATCTGTTTTTGTTTTCTAGAGCAGTTTGGGTACTAAAGGGTAGAAGCAGAGGTGTGTCCAGACTTTTTGGACTGGGGTGGCCCAACTGGTGTACTGACTTATGCAGGGGTGGCCTGAAGTGTGATGTGCACCATTACTATCTACTTTGTAACACAAGATAATGGCAACATACGTATATTCTTATCTTAATTCTTTAACGACACAAAAAGATGTATTTTCAAAGTCACAATTCAGTATTTAAGTATTTAAACAATTGCACACAAACATCTGCACACTGTCTAACTTTCAAAAATACATTAATTGGCAGTTTGTTAATTGCAAGTAAGACAGTGTACATTACTTTCCTATGCACCTGCATAATGAAATAGATGTGGAACGTATTTAGTGACAATTTAAAGTACAAAAGAAAAAAATTATGATACACTGATATATAAAGAAAATGTTATACTCAAATAACCAATCATAATTTAGGGTTTTTGGGGTTGCACCTGGGGTGGCCAATCAGATTTCAAGGGGGGCCCTGACCACTCCTATGAGTGCACCCATGGGCAGAAGAAGTGCAGATTGCACAAATTGACCAGAAATGTTCATCAAAGCATGCAAACTCAGATAGTACAATATTTTGTACCAAAATCCTTGATGGTCCACTGTCTTGGATTTGCTCTGGCAATGAAGCTCTGGCATTCAGGTTTAGAAGTCTTAATCATTATTGAGCTAGTTTTTCTTTTTAAATACTGGCAAAGATGGAGGTCAACAAAGTGTGACTGTTTGTGTGGATTGTGTGTTGAGAGCAATTTGTATTCTCTTCCTTACTAGAGCAGCTGCAAGACAAAATTTCACCTTTACACCATAGACACACACACGCGCACACACACACACGCACACACGCGCACACACACACACAAACACACACAGATAAACACACATACAACAGATGCCCCCCTATTGCTCCAACAGACTGTCAACTTGGTTTTTTGGGCGTATGTCCCATTAATTTATTTTTTTCTTGGCAACATCTCCCCACAGCTATTGTCATATCCTCTACTTCACAAGTTTTTTGTTTATTCAAACCAAAGTAATTAAAGCAGAGGGGGAATCGTTTGGGTTTATATCTCTGTGGCTGCTCAACTACTGAGCTATAATCTTTGGTTGTGTATCACCACTAATTTTGATCATCTGAAACTCTGGTCTCAAGCTAATTTAAAGCTTTTTTTAAACACAACACACACACACACACACACACACACACACACACACACACACACACACACACACACACACACACACACACAGCTGTAGTCTGTTTTTCTCTCAACTTTGTTGCAGTTCCAAATTTAGTCGTTTTAATTAATTTTAGGAAGTTGAAGGTAATTATATTTTCCACCTATTTTCAAAGACTCCTCTCTCTCTGTTATGAGTCACACACACATAATGCACTGTGTCTTCTATAAAACATCTGTCATATACAGAATTAATGTTTCTCTTCAAACAGACTTTGAGAATGAAGACAGAAGTATTATGCAACACAGAGAAAAGTTGACAGTAAAACATCACAGCAAGAACGAGAAATACCAAGCATCCAAAAATATCAAGCAAAGCAAACACACCTAGAAAAAATAACTCCCAGTTTTCTTTTAACGGTCTCGTCTTCTCAGGAAACGCCTTAACGAAAAGATAAAACTTTAAATTGTAGGTTTCGAGATATTTTAACTACACAGTATTTCTCTGAACACATTTGTTAGAGAGCTGCGGCAGTGTTGCAGGCAGGGAGACATGCCGCGATAAATCAACCAGCAGGAACAAATTCAATTTCAAGGAGAAATATTGCTGCTTTGGAGAGGCGATACTGAAGCCTTTAGGGAGCAGAGAGAGAGGGAGAGTGTAGAGAGGGGAAATAGCGAGAAAGAGTATCTTAACAAGGACATCACAGCCATGGAGGAGGAATAAAACTACAGCAGCCTGCAGGAGATCTCAGAGGAGGGGACACTTGAAAAATGAGGCCTTTTCTCAAAAAAATGTCCAGAGGTTTTTTTCTATGTATATGTTATTAAATATAAAAAGAGATTGAAAGTATTTTTAGTAAAAAGAGCGATACTAATATGACCCATGAAAAGTAGAAGTTCTGTGTTAAAGATTTAATGTATGTAAACATACAGAGATGTTAACAGCAATATGTAGCTAAAGCATAGAAATGAATGTGCTATTAAACTATTAACAATGATCCATGAGCAGGTAAGCAACATGTTGACCCTCATATCAACCATAACTGAATAGCATTAAATGCTGCTTTGTACATTAGTTTAAATAATGAAAACATACTAGTAAACATAAGTTATCAAATGTCAACAAAGACTAATAAATCTTGTTCTCTGAGTACCTTTGATAGATATTGCATAGCTGATTCTGTGTCTGTACTTTGACTTAAAGCTACAGCAGTACGACTTATCTCTTTACTGTTCTGTCCTGTTCGTGTGAAATTTTTTCTTTGATCAGTCAACTGTATCACTCGCCATGAATTTTTGGAGAAAAAATGACATGGGAGCATTCTGTCGCCAGAAAACACCTCATCTGACACCGGCTTAATGACAGCTAAAGTAAAGAAGCAGTATGAAAATGATCAAACTTCTCGCTGATGGTTTCCTTTGCTGTTTTAGATCATATAAAGGCATCACTTTTGATTCCAGTCTGTTTCATACCCTGCTAAAAAAGTACTCAAAGTTGGTTTAAGTTAGACTTTGAATGGAGAAATGCAGGACTTTGAAGTGTATCATTGTTACACTTGATGAATCCGTCATCAAGTGGCTGAATCTGTCCGCTTGCATATAAATAGTAATGTGTTTGTGGGTATATTGAACTGAAAACATGACAACTAAATAGAGTATCCACCTAACCCCACTTTTCAGCAGACTTTCAGTAATACCTTTTGGGAATAGTAAATGTTATGAAGCTTAATGTTGGTCAATTGGTTCTGCTCTGTTATCTCCTTTTACTTAAAGTGTGAACTCTCTGTTACACCAGAGGATAATAAACGGTGAATGGACAGCATCCATGCTGTGGGCTGTGCTGTGTCTAATCAGGCTCCCTGGGACTGAGGCATGGTATTTTGTGTTTGAGGAGTCGGACTACTCTCCTGATGTTTTATTGGCTTTTTGGCCTCAATTTGAGCCAACGTGGTACTCACTGCTCTCTGAGTGTAAACACAGTCTCTTCCTGTCCTCCAGTTTGTACAGTACCTCCACCTGTCTGCCTCTCTGTCTCACTCCACTCCTCACTCTAGCTGATTATTCTCTCTTTATTTCAGCTCAGTGTGCTTTCGGACATCTGTAATTGGCAATAAAAAAGATTAAGCACTTTCTTCAGTCCAGTGAGGGTCATGTTATAGAAAAAGCACAAAAGTCCATAATAGTGAAATATTTGTCCTGCAGGGCCGGCAGGCTCGGGCAGGCTCGGGCAGCTCAGCCCGATAATGTGCTTGTGAAGACACTCTCTCATTTAGAACAAACACCACAGGGGCTGTATGTGCTTCATCTATTACCACACACACACACACACACACACACACACACACTATCGAGCACAAAATTATCCAGGCAAGATTAATTTCTTCCAGCAGGACAGGGAAATAAAACGGAACATTCAACACTTTCCTTCAATGACAGCTGGATCTGTAGCACGTTGTAACACTCGTAAAGAAAAAACAACATGTAATTCTACTTTATGAATATTGCATCAAGCATTATGGTCTTTATAGAGATAAAGTGGCAAATACTCCTAGCTGATAGGTGTTGCTATTTTGGGTCCGGTGAGCAGGTCATAATTCCTCTTTACTTTACTACGCTGCTCTTTATTGCTGTGTAAAGGTACATTAGCTTCACAGTAAACCACATCAGGTGAAAATGACGTTTTAACATCATATTTCACAGATATGTACAGTTATTATTTTAAAGTGCTCACCGTGGGATTTTTGTTAAATGTTTGTATTAACCACATTTGACATCACCACGGCTCTCGCAGCTGGATTTTTACATCAGCAGTTTTGGCAGGAAATGTTTTTTTGTCATTAGTTTTATCAAGAAGAACTTTACATTACAACACCTGCTAACTCTGAACCACAGCAAAGATTTCAGCTTACAGATGCTCTGAGCATGATGGTGATGAACTTGTACCAAATTTCCCACTCATCTTGAGATAGCTTTTAATGAAAGCCATATATATATATGTATTATGTGTATTTATGGCTCATATTACATCAATAACTCTTCTTAAAATGCATCATTTCCTAGAACATTGAAAAATAGGCCTTTAAGGCATTTACATAAACAGAAAAAACACAATGTGGAAAAATATCTGTTGATGAAACCGATGAAAGTTTATATTGTAAATGATAATACTTTAGAGCCACAAGGGAGCTCATATAAACTCAATTATTCCAGCTGCAGCAGCAATAAAGACTCTCAGAGATTCACAGACTGCACAGAGAATCATCATAGTGTATGTATGCACAGGGAGAAGTTAGTGGTTATTGGTGGAAGAGAAAACACAACAGTATAAATATTAGATCAGTTTACTTGCAGATTCTACTAGTATGAATCACCATGATGTGTTCATAATCAGTTGGTTCTTTTTGGTCTGACTTTTTTCCTTGCCTTTTGACATTTGTAGCTTTGGGTGTCTCATAATTTGATGGATGGATGGAAATGAACTTGGTTTAGAAATTCATGTGCGTGAGTATTACAGTTTTTTCCAATTGCTAACACACTAAAATGACACGCATAGCACAGTTATTTAAACTGACACACAGAGAGCAAAACCTCTTCTCAAGTCTCCAAAAGTGTAAACACATTTTCTGCTTTACACACATTTTGCAATTCAAAATGGCACTTTTTAAATGCACTGAACACTGTTCTCTGCATAAGACACAACAATCTGACATAAAGTCACATGTTTGCCATTTCAAAACACTGCCATTCAAAATGACACTACATGAGCTAATTGGCCAACGTATGTGCCACCTGGCCAAACACCTCAATGGTTAATTGTTATCACTTCAATCAGGAAGTAAGCACGATGAAAAGACCACAAGTGAACACCTTTCTTTTGACAACAACAAGGGAAGACGTTGCAGAGAGAGGAAGAGGAAGAGGGAGGGTGAGAATGAGAGGGGGAGGAAGATTGAGAGGTAGTGGTAGAGCTGGTAGAGGAGTTCATGGCCAGAGAAGACAACAACTTTCAAATGAAGTCAGAGCAACCTTAGTTGATCGTGTCATCAACCATGGGCTGACAATGCGAGAGGCTGGACAGAGAGTGCAGCCCAACTTTTTACTGTACTGGTATATGTTGCACTGACTTGTTTGGTGAAAAATAAAAAATAAAAATGTTTCAACAGCATGTGTGTGTATCTGCAAATATTTCTGTGCATGTGAACAATCTGAAGAATTTTCTACAATTCAAACTATTTTAGTATTATGACAAAGCATACTAAAGATGAGAGTGCTTTTCATAATGCCCAACAGTGTGTAGTTGGTTAGACAAAAATCTGGTAATATGAATGAAGTGTGTGCAATTTGGTGCAACAGTTTGATTTTGATAATGCTATATGTAGTTTTGGTTGCAATGCTTCATTTTGCAGAATATATGAGGTATTTTGCAGTTTGGGTGTGTGGTTTTGTGAATTGTGTTAAGTATTTTGATAAAACCAGCCGAGTTTGCAAAATTGTGTTTTAGCAATTGGAAAAAACTGTAAGAAGTAGCCCATATCATTAGTTGGCTTGAGGGATGTCAGGTCATCATAGTGAATGGAAAACACATATTGCCCAAAACTAAAATAATGAATGGGTTCCTTACAATGAATTATGAAGAGGCTGATATACTGGCAAAAAAAGAACCTGACAAAATATTTTCTCTTCTGCTATATATACTTTACCAGTCTATTTATCTGTCTGTCCTTATGTCTGACCGTCCGTCCGTCTGTCTGTCTGTCTGTCTGTCTACACCCCTGTACAGGTTATGTCTTGTAGGATGTAACTGTTACTTTTAGCAGTGATGACCTGGACTAGGTGAAGAGCACAGGCAGCTGTGCAGAGATTGGCAACCATCTACATTTTGCACACGTGAGTGTGTTTGTGCATGTAAGTGAGAGAGAGAGTGACAGACAGACGGGAAAGAGTGTTTTTACCGGGGAGCCCTGCTGACCAGCACAGGTGTTCCTCATTCTCCTTAATTGGGTCGGTTACTGTGTGCTGTCTGCAAGAAAAAAAATCTTACACATAAGGTTGTGTGAGTGTGTGTGTGTGCGTGCGTGTGTGTGCGTGCGTGTGCATGCATGCTTGTGTGAATATTAAAACAAAAGGGCATCCTTGACTGCGAAGGTCACTTTTGCCAGGCTTTACTTTTGCAAATGCAACTTTAAGGTAAGAACTTCAGCTAAATCCAAAACAGGCCTTTTTTACAGTGAATATTTTGACATGTCATGTTTTCACTAATAACATCAAGGATTTGAACCTGTCACAGTAAGCCAAGATAGTGTGACAATAATATGCCAACATGCTGAATGCAAGGACCCTGAGGCTGAAGCAGCTAAATGAAAATCTGTCATTATTAATTCTATTATCAACATGTGTGATTTCCCTACTGTGAAATGTAATCTTTGACAAAGGCTTCTACATGATCTAAATGTTAATTGGAAGAAAATTTAGAAGAAACTATGAAGTACAAAATCAAGCACATCAAAAGCTTTGGTTGTCGGTAAGCAGTTTACAGTCTATATACATTTAAGTTACTGGCATTGAAAGGATAACCATGCAGTTTTTGCAGGTTCTTATATGTTACCGTACAAGCTATGAAAGAGACGGTTATGTCTGTCAATGTCTTTTGGTTGTTATCTGTAGCTTCACTGCTTGATCCAGTAAATTATATGTTTTAGGCTAGGAAATGTTTGTTTATGTTTATGAATAAAGAAGCAATCAGGGATGTTTTTTTTGACATCTGAATCTGACATGTAGAGAAGCAGACCGGAGATTGGTGGACAAGACAACCATCTAATTTTAATGTTAAATGCACTGAATTACTTAATTTGTTTATTTATGGGACTTTCCTGCATTCATTTAAAAATTTTACGTTACTAAATAACCTGTCCAGAAAGAATCTAAACTGTCAAAGTATAATAACTGGACTGAAAATCCTTCAACTGAATAATGTGCAACGTCAAAGGAAATATTACATTTATTTGCAGAAGACATACAGCAATGTACCAAAGCTTCAGATGAATCAGGGTGCAGAAGTCGTATCAATAAATCAAAGGCTTGGGCCAGGTGAGCCTGTTTTCCACATTTTTCAGAAAAGTCCACACTTGTTATTTATAGCGCTCCCTATCTATCCGCCTCCTCTCTCTCTCTGTCACAGATATTGGGATCAGTGGAGCTCAAAGGCAGATAACCAACAGTCAGGAGGGCAACATGTAGAGGACTGGGCCATTCAAACAGCCTCTCAAAGACATGATTTGACACTCCATGTAGAGATATACCCTTTATCTCGCCTGAATATTCACAGAAAATGCTGTAAAACTGGAAAACGGTTAGCTTAGTTTGGTATTGACTCTGATCAACAATGACCCCAGGAGACAATGTCTGTTTATAGTGTCTTTTTAAAAATTAACTTGCCTATTATGAAATTAAGTTTTCGCTTATTTCACCCAAATTGCTCATTTGAATATAAGCATCTTTAATTTTATATTTATTTATAAATCTCTTAAAAATGGTGTCCTTGCTACTGATCTCAGCAGTAGTTCAGTCTGTAAGGAGTTGAGTTGGGAACCTGAGGGTAGCCGGTCGCCGGTCGCCGGTCGCCGGTCGTCAAGTCCAGGTGCGGACCAAATCTGTTAATCTGGTAGGTTGAGAAGTGCCAGACCAGGTATCATTGAGCAAGGCTATACTATTGTGTATGTTACATTCTAATATGTGTGGGTTTTAAGGTCATATTTACAAATTTATAAACTATCAAATATATGTCCAACATGTATCAGATTAACATCCTTTTTTTGTGTGTGTGGGGGGGGGATTTATTGAGTCTGTAACAATCAATCCTTTAGATTATTATTAAAAAGTACAAAATTGAAAACAATTAAGATAAGATATTTAACATATGGAGTAAAGTAAAAGGACAACACATTTCCAGCTACTTCACGATTATTGAGTAAATGTACTTGTAAAACTGAGAAAAGAAGCTGTGCTAACCCGAACCCGCAAGATCTACTTGGCCCTATAACCTCCAGGTTATCACTGCTGATTCACATCAGGCCTACAGGTCTCATTTGTGTTAACCAGATCACCGCCAGATGACGCTCTTCTCTCTGGTCCATCGACAGAGATGATGATAGACAGCTACTCTATAGTCCCGCCCATTTCACTGTACTGTCCAATCACGGATTACGTTGCTTTGTTGTCGTACGTGAGCTGACGGCGGAACTGAACAATCGTGAGAGAGGCTATCTGCTAGAAACCTACATAACAAGGTAAATCTATGTACGCACAGACTCATTTAACACTTAAGTTAAAACTTTCAAGGATGCATCTTGTTTCCCGGTTAAAATGACACTGTAGTTGAATTATCTTTGTTCGAAGAAAGGCTTTAAATTATCGGAGGCCTAGCGACAACGGCTAAGCGAAGCCTTACGGTTACGTAGCCGTTAGCAACCGAGCTAGCATGACACACTGAGCTTGAATACTTTTTAATATTTATAATAATGTGAACATTTCAGCCAGAGAAAGCTGCAGCGGTAGACGTTTAAGCACTTTACTTGCAATTTTACACGACTCTCTGGTGACAGTCACTGAGCTTTAATGTTGGCCGGCTGAGATTAGTTTAGTAGCGAAATGTCACCAAACAGTGTTTATGTTGAATAAATCTGAAATCACAGGACCTGTGTGACGGTACTACTTGTTCATGTTTGTGACATGAAGCCGCTAATGTCGCAATCATCCTTCACAGGGGCAATGTGGAACATCTTATGTTATAATATGTTACTGAAAATGTTTCCAATTTAGTATTTACATCTGACGTCACAGGCTAAACAAAAGGTTTCTGCATTTCTCTGCTTTATGGAATAAAAAGTAGTCTAATAATTCATGTTTTTAATTTTTTATAGACTTAATAAACAAGTAGAATATATCAAAATATACCTTTTGAAAACAGGGATGTTATGTTTAAATTGTTTTCTGACTGACTTTTGTATGGACTCAACTATTAGTCAAACAAGTTAAAAGATAGTTTAAAGATAACTTAATAATAATAATAATAAATTAGATTTATATAGCGCTTTTCTAAACACTCAAAGACGATTTGACAGGAAGCAAAAAAAAAAAACCAAAGCAATAACTAAGAGAACAATACAACATAGAAATAGTGTCAAGGGAAGAGGATGAGAGTCAGTGGTTGTAGGCGGTGATGAAAAGGTGAGTTTTTAGGGATTTCTTGTAGGAAGTGAGTCTATGATGTTTTTAGGGAGAGAGTTCCAGAGGGTGGGAGCTTATTATATTTTATTATTGAAGACATAACAATTTTTAATCGTGCAGTAAATCAATGATTTCTCAAAATGTTTTCTTATGTTGATTTTTATTGATTACACTACACACACATCTTGTTTTATACAGCTATTAATGTCATGTCATATAATAAGAGATAACATTGAACATTTCTAATAGATTTTGCTCTGCTCCCATACATTTTAAAACTGTTATATCTTTAAAAAGTGACTCTGCAGCTGTCAACAGGGACATTGCATAATTCTTATCACCACTGCCCACATTCAGTTAATCCCTTTACACATAGTTTTACCATTTGATTTTCTTTAAGTAGCTTATATGAGCACGTTTGATGGAAAATTCTGTTTTCTGTAACAGCCTGTTTCAATTTGTAGTTTTAAAATATGTGACGTTGACACTAAGTGATGGTGCTTCTGATGTAAGAAGAGGATTGGCTCAAATATGCTAGGTCTGATCATTTCATGTTAAATTGCTTATATCATATATTATATTTCCAAATATGGATCAAAACATTGCTAAATTAAACATTCAATTAATTCACCAAGTCGCACTTAATTTCAGTAAAATAGCTCCTTTCAGAAGTGGCTCAGAAGGGACATCTTGGCTGGTGGAGTTATAGGAAAGAAAGATAAACTCATTAGAGTTGAGAGTTTTTTGAAGTGAGTTCTGCTCCAGTAAATTTGGGGAATTATGTACAACAGACTTTGGAAGTTTACAGCTGCCAAATCCAATTTCAAGTTGTTTTGTTATCTTTCTTGTCGAAGCCTTGAAGGTTTTTATTATTTTATGAAGTGTTTGATTCTGTTTGCTTCTCTAACGCTGTTTTCAATCTTTGGTTCCATGAAACTGTACAAATGAAAAGCCACTACAACAAGAATAATAATACAAATTAATATATTGTGGATACAATACAAAAAAGAACAGAGGCTTGATGTTTGATAACAAAAAAAAAAAAAAATGTACTTTGCATTATGTTGGCTTGGTACACATCATACAACAATGATAGGCTTAATGAAATAAGACGAAGGTAAAGCACCAATAATGTTGCCAGTCATTATCTTGAAGTCATAACTGCACAAGTTAATGTGTCCATTTGCATTCTGGGATCCCTTGAGTTATTATTTCAGATTTATTTAAGAAATGTATTTTAATTTCCCTGTTCTTAGGGGTACCATGTAGCTGAACATCTGCATCCTGCATACTTTGCAGCCTCTCCAATTCCTCTCGCAATCTGTCATCGATTTGCAGGCAGTTCATTCTCCTTATTAAATCAGTTTAAGAACATAGATGGATCCAATCCAGCCTGACATGTACTACGTAATTAGATTTTAACAGGTTTCTGAATTTAAAAGAGTTACTCTTCTTAAACAGAGTAAGTTAATTTGTTTGGCTGCAACACATGCCTGCTCATCTGTTCAGCTTGCCAGAGAAGATGATCTTTACACCTCCTTGATTGTTGTCCAGTGGGACAACATATGGAAGATGTGCATGAGTGAATCTTAATGTATCAGTTAAAGGATTATAGAAGACATCAGTGCAGTAAGCACTCACTTACTGAACCAGTCAGACTAGTCTTACCTCAGCACACTCTCAGTTGCATACATTATAAGAAAACAGCCTTAGATAATAGAAATGGTCTGATGCTACTGATTATCGGTTTCTGTAGAACTACACTTCCCTTGTGTCCTGGATTGTGTCTTCTGGGATTAGGATTTTAACAATTTCACATCAAATCAAGAGGAAACCTCCTCCTCACACTGTTTTATACAGTTTGGCTCTTTTGAATTGGGAGAAACACAACAAGAATCAGACCGACATCCTTTCTGAAATATTTTTCTACTAAGCTCATTTTGACTATGGAGCTTGTGATTTACAAAGCTCTAGTCAGACCAAAGTACAGGAACAGTGACAGAGATTTAGCATCAGGAAGTGGTTTTTCTCTTTTGTTCTTTGGGTTTCACTGTGTGCAGACTTAATGTCAGCACAAAGGCTAGCATAGGCATTTTACCGTCACTACTTACCGAAGGTAATTATTCTGTCATTGCCTTCAGCCCCCGGTGCATTAGCATCATGTTTCCATGTGGGGAAAGGGTTTTTGATGGATAAATATGTCTGCTTAGTATTCATCACACTTGTTGCTTGTGTTGGTTCTACAGATAGCAGCTGCTTGTCCACTATCTGAGTGGCTCTCCAGGTAATTTGAGGGTTAACTGCTTTGGTCAAGAGTACTTGGCTGTTGGAAGTTAAATAAAAAGGACATATTGTAACTTAAGTTCTATGTGCTTTCAACAAACTACAAGTGGCTGGACTATGTTTTGAGGGGCAAGATAAAACATCCTGCTGTAGATTCTTCATCCATTGAGCTTTGGTATTAACAATGGAGTATTTATTGACGACAGTGCAACACTGTCCCTAAACAGTATTTTCCATCACCTTAATAAAGAGGCAGAGCCAAGGCAGTAACAAAGATGTATTACTTCCTTGATTTTTTGGGGTACTTGAACTCTCTACATTGCTCTGCTGCTCTCATGAGTCTCTGTAGTACTTATGTCTAACCTGCTTTCCGTGTCCCTGTCACCTCTGTCCCCTGGCATCAGATGGAGGTGGAGCAGCTCCTGTCTCTGTCAGGCCCAGCGCTGGCCCAGGCTGTCAGCTCTCTACTGGAGACCCCAGGACTCTATGTCTTCTCCGACATCCTGGAGCTACCAAATGTCAGAGAGGTAAACACATGCTCTCCCACTTTGTCTTCCTCAACCTTTGTGTCTGTTGAGACCTTCTTTTTTTCAAACATTTTTTACAAACCTGCCGTGACAAAAACCGTCTGAATCCCTGCTTTGACAGTTCATGTCACAGATTTTTATATATCAAAGACACATGGAGAATCTGACTATCAACCATCAACCTAGGGTATCCATAAGCCACTTTGGGACACTTTCATTATGTGTGCAAGACAAGTGGCAATTAATATATACACATTTCTGCACCAATGAAGTCATTAAAGTAACACATCCAGTCGACACTGCGGCGTATAGAACTCTTGTGTGATGCTGCTATCTTTTTCTGAAAGTACATCACCAGCCAATTACGATAGTTATACGCTAAGCTTAAATGAGATTGAGCGGTTAACACCGCATTTTAGAAGTGAAACGCTGCTGTTAGAGTCGTGAAGGATTCAGAAAAAGCTCAACCACAGTGGACATTATTAAAGATCTGTGCAGCTTTTACGCATAAGTTAAATTTGTCTTTATTCACTTTAAAGACAGCACCAAGGTTTTGTAAAGGTAAAACGGTAGACAATCGTGAGGAATACATGTAGAAGATATTGCATCTGAAATTTAACTTCTGGGAAAAGTAGCAAGTGTGAGACTTCCAGTTCTTTTTTCTTTCTTTTTTTTTTAAGAAAAACACTGGTGGAAAGAGACAAACAGAGAAACATTGACAGAGATGTATCAGACTGAGTGACCTCAGTACAGAATATTACAGCACATTGAGAAGAAGTATTACAAGTCACCTTTAAAAAAAGAGCAATTAGTGCAATATTACCTATAAGGATAATAAAAATCTTATAATGGAAAGGTTTCCCTCAGCGCATATTGGTTTATTATTTACTAATTTAATGGCTCAAAGCAGGTCCACTCCAGCTGAATTCGAATGAAACAGTCAGTTATACTTGCTGAGAAGGCCTGTTGTAATATAATTTTCACTTTACAGCAACAGTCTATTGAGAGAAGTTTATACAATCACAAAAAAATTGAAGGAATTGTCACGTTATAACACCAAGTCAGTAAAACCTTAAGGGATATTAATCTGTCCATTTAGGAAGAACAAGTGATTGTGAAACAATTTCACCTGCTTTGGTGCAAATTAAAGTGACAACAGGTGCAATGGAGAGACAAAAGCAAGACAACCCCCAAAATAGAAAGGTTTGGCATGGGGTGATCACAGACAAGTGCTCTCTCCTTATCCTTCCTGACTGATTCCTCTGTACTTGTTCTGGCGTACTGCTAGTGTCCTTGTCACTTCTGGTATCTTGAGGCGGTACCTGCAGCCCTGACAGGTTGCACACAGGTAGTCCAGCTCCTCCAGTAAGTCACATCCATACTTGCAGCTCAAAAAGGTTTGTTGTGTCTCTAAGCACAGTTTCAAGAGCATGATATCCAGGGATTTCTGGTGTGTCTTTGAATCCAGCCTTGCATGGGCTGATGATTTCTGTTTCCATTGACCGTTGTTATGTTGTTGTGTTCTCAACAAATTATACGATGTGAAGATTTTCAACTTGAATAATTCAAACATCAGGATGTGATGTGTCAGTTAAGTGTTCCCTGGTGTTTTTTGGAGCAGTGTAGTTTTGTCAAAAATCTCTCAGAACATGGGACTTTTAAGAAAAATCCTCACATACAGCCTCCCTCTCAGGGGATGAATAAATGCTCGCTATTTCAAGTGTTTTCTTGTCAAACAAGATTTTTTTTGGTTCAACAGCAGAGAACACTTTCCTTGCTCGTTGCTTTCACGACATCTCACACTCAAATCATATCTGCACAGTATTTATAGAAAAAGAAAATGCTGTTGGCCTCATTTACGTCTTAATGGAAAAACTGCGTTGATGCAACATTTTGCACCTGCTTGTGGTAATGTCTGCTGAACTTAGTAGCTGTTCTCCAAGGTAACAGAAAAAGCAGTTTGGAAGAGAGTAAGAATCCATGGTGGGAAAAGTTACTATGCTTTTTTAACATCTCACAACCATTCAGAAATGAGCTGATGGATTCAAGTCAGCCATAAGGAAACACAGTGGTAGTGATTCATTTATATAGATGGATAAATAGATAGATAAAGATACCAAATATTTTCAGGATCAATTCTTAGTCAATGAAGAGTCAACAGTGCATCCTGAAGTTGCTTCTCTTGTCCAACAAACTGTCCAAAACCAAAGATTTACTCTCATAAATGACAAAGCCAAGAGGCACATTGTTACATTTCAAATGTTGAACATTTTACATCAAAGTTTTTATATTGAAAATGTCTGAAACTATTTCTTTTTATTACCACTTTATTATCAGTAGTTAGCAATTAAACGTCAAATGATCAAAAAAAATGAATGTTGCCGCTCTCTCTTAATGTGATCTTCTCTACTTATCTCACCAAGCCTCAATTGAACCTCAAATAACAGATACAATGCAGTTGTACATTTTTTTGTATATAGGAGTCTCATTACTTGTTTGTTTTTTCTCTGACCTCATCTGCACCTCTCAGCTGGAGAACGGCCCACACGCACCTGTGTACCAGCTCCTCAACCTCTTTGCCTATGGAACCTACTGCGACTACAAAGGTATTGCAGTGACAGCACAGTGTAAATAAGTAATAGGGCAGCCCAGCAACTCTTTTATTGTGAGCTGTACTTATTTTCTGTGAGGCAGGCACCTTGACACAGCGGCCTAAATCTCTGAAATACTGCTGGCAGGTTATTTACAGAACAAAATGACTGATTTGAGCTTTTTGGCCATCTTCTCATTGAGTGTTCTTATTTGCAGCTGATTGTGCTGCAGCAGTGCTGCCACAGACGGATAAACGAATCTTCTGTGACTTCATTTGCTGTCTGTGTTATGCACCAGGAAGCTTCAACAAGAAGTGGAATGTTAATTATGTCTAATTTTATGCAGAATATCAACCAATAGCCTGGAAAAAGAATCTAGCCTACTTTATTGTTGCCTTCCCTTTGGAGTCATGCCAACAGGGAGCACATTTCCTTTCAGAGAGCTGTGTAGTGGAGCCCTTAGAGGAGCTGTCAGAGCTGCTGTCTCAGAGGGTCTCAGTCCCATCACCAGGGGAGCATGGCAGCAGGAGACAGTCGCTGGAGAGCGACCTCCTCCTAACTCTGTTCTCTGACTGCTTAAACAGCTCCACACTCACCTACGTGTCTCTGTATAGCATCACATTTCAAAGTAATAAGTAGTGCTTCAATAATGTGTGACTGTTTGACCCTTAGCAAAGTGACACTTGCACACCGCTCTGCTATATTATTTTCAACGTGTCACTTTTTTCTTTTCTTTTCTTGTTCTTGTCTGCTGCGTTAGAGAGAGCCGCCTCTCTTCCAGAGTTGACCCCCGCACAAAGAAACAAACTGCGCCATCTGTCCATCATCAGCCTGGCATCTAACCTCAAGGTACTTCACTCTTATCTTTTTACACTTTACAGAACAGTGCTTGGGCAATAATGTTGCATCCATCTCAGGATTGAGTAAAAAAAATCTAATATTGGCAGGCTTTATATTTAGAGCTTGACCAATATATCATTCGGCTGGTATCGGCCTCTCCCATTCATATTTGTACAGTTTTGAGAACATTTGATGCAGAAAACAGATTGCGGTTGGATTGGAGCCTAACTCAGAAAGTGTCATGAAGAAGTTTGTCCACCTGAGCACACTTCAGGTTATAATGGGCCCTTCAGAATTGTTTGAATTATTCCAGCTAACAAAAAGAAAGACCACATCTGTATAGTGACGTAACGCTGTAGGCTTCTTTAAGTAAGAGATTGATAAAGTATCAACAACACGCCCTTTGAATATGGCTCTGCTATTTTGTACTGATACAATTTTCTTAAAGTTCATTTAAGGTTGGCTGTGATTTAAGCTTGTGGCTGTTTTTTTTTTTACATCAATTTAATTAAAACCACACATCAGACAAGCCCTTCAATCCCAAGTTTCTCCAGACAAAGTCACCAGCGCAGCTACAACCGCTGATTAGAGACGTCTACCCCTCCCTCCCCTCCATGTGCGTGATAAAGTATTAAATGTTCGTTTAAAAGTCATCTCTCATTTGCACCTTCCAACCATACTGCTTATGCCTTTTTCTTTCCCTGCTGCTGATAAATAATTGATTCATTATTCTCACCAGCCCTGTTCTTTTTTTTTAAACACTTAATCTCACTTTCCCTTACCATTGCTCCTTTCTCTCATGCTCTCTGTTTTTCTCTTTAATATGTCACTGCTTTCCTCCCATAGAGGCTTGAACTCTCTAATTGCCCAGTAGAGGATTGTTAAATTGTCCAAACTCTCCTCTCATCCTTGTTTGTCAGTGACATTTGGACAAATGGGCAATTTCACAGAAACATTTGTTGTCATTTTCCATCAAGCTGTTAAAGTGCCTTAAATTATCCGCTTGTATACGCTGTATAAAAAAGGGAGAAAGAATATTAGGGTTAAAGTCTCCTTGTCTCTTTTCCCTCTCAGTGCCTGCCATACTCACTGCTCCTACAGCAGCTCGAGCTGAAGAATGTGCGGGAGCTGGAGGACCTGCTGATCGACGCCGTTTACTGCGACATCATCCAGGGAAAACTGGACCAGAGGAACCAGCAGGTGGAGGTGGACTGCAGTGTGGGTCGTGACCTTGGCCCCAACGAGCTCCCAAACATAGTCAACACACTTCAGGAATGGTCTGCATCACTTCTGTGTGTCTGCGTGCACACTTTAGATTTATGGCTCAATTATCTGTTACTCACGATCCGCTTTTTCTGTCTCAGGTGTACAGGCTGTGAGGCAGTTCTGTGTGGGATTGAGGAGCAGGTCTCGAGGGCAAACCAGTACAGAGAGAGCCAGTTAAAAGTCAAAGTCCAAGTGGAAACAGAGGTCAGTCCATCACCACTTCTGCCTGCAGTTCTCTCACTCTTTCCCCCCAAGGAAATACAGTAAATGTTACTCTTCGCTCCTCCACATCTCTGTTTCTTAATGCTCTCAGCTATATGTGATATTTTAGTTTTGCACTGACTTCACATGTCTATGTGTTGTCTATAAGGGTAAAGTCTTCATTAGGGTATTCAGTCATGCATATAACCTTAAAGAAAGATTTCACCTTGGTCATAGATAAAAGTCACTTCCATATGTTCTGTTCATACCATTCAGCTGGTAAAGGAAACGTTTACAGTCATGTTTGTGTCCAAAGAAACCGGCGAGCTTCCACTCTTCAGCAGAAAAACACTGCCCTCTCTGTGAGACACAAACAAGGACATTATACTAAAATAACTGACACTCACTTTGTGACTGAATCAGACTGCTGACACGTCCCATTAGCACATTAAGAATGATTTTACAAAGACTACTAGGGACTGTGGGTTTTTGTCCCCCCATCACTTAGATTAGAAGCAGAATTAAGGGGTGAGAGAATGCCCAGTAGGAACAATTACAGCACAGAAATCTGTTTAAATGTTTAAACGGGAACTCTGACTTTTTGTCTGAGGACAGACTTGAAAGATTGTGAATCCTTTAACACACATCTCGCCTCCTTTAATCTTTAATTTTTTAATCTCTTCTCTTTTTTCCCTCAGGTCTCAAACCTACAGAAAACGTTAAAGGCCAGCGCCGCCTCTCCGTCGTCAGGCCCCGCCCCTGCTGGAGCTGCCTCCAATCAGGACGCAGACCAGCCTGCAGAACCCAGAGACCCCGCCTCTTCTCAGGAACCACGACAACCAGGCAAAAAAAGTTCAAAGGTGAAAGGGTAAGTACGGTGACATCACCTTTACATTATTTTTCTGCTTGAGTGCTTGGTTCTTCACACCAAGGCAGTGAAATATATGTTCTGTATGAGTTATGCTCTCTGAACAACTCTTCATATACTGTTTAATACGGACAAACCACTCCGAGTTTGCATAGAAATTGCCTCCGTTTTTCTTAAGCTTGGCCAAACATTTCAGAAATGAACACATAAAATATGTTTGGCCATGTAGAATAATCACTGAAGGTTTGTTTTTTTAAATTCAGATTTGTCGCTGCACTTTTAAATGTAGTTGACGTTGAGGTTTTTAAACCAAGAAACAAGAAAATGTTGTGACTGCCTGTCACAAAATTGGAACAAAAAGCTGCATGCCGAAGGTCTTTTTCCATTAGGTTTCTTTCATTACTGCTCTTTCTTTTTGTGATGCATAGCACTCGTGGTCTTTGAAAGGTGCTTTATAAATCTGAATTTGCCTAGTTATAACCACGGCTCTAAAAAGACTCCACATCAAACACAAAATAAAAGACATTAGTCCAGGGTTCTTGTCGAGAACTGTGTTAATTTAACACTGAAATGCATTTTTTCATTAACATATGCAGCCAGCTGCCGGTGTAATTGGTGGATCTGTATGTGAGTGTTTGCATGAAGTGGCTTTATTATCGGGTTCACGTCTATGTTTCGCAGCGATTTCCAAACCCTGCTATCAGGGCCTGTTCTGCCTCCATACAGCCAGATTACCAACGGCTAATTTCACTTCTGCCTCTAGAAAGTAGAATGTCACCAGCTATATTCCAATGCCCGCTTGGTCCCCTCCTCCTGAAAGAAATGTCTCTCCCTCCAGTGATCAGGCGAGATGCTTTGCTCGTCGTCTGTTTATGTTGTTGTAGCTGAACGGAAAGCTGTCATTATTTTTTGTCTGCCTCTCGCATGTTGATGAAGCGTAGAGGCCTATAATTTTCATCACTCAGCACCGCTCTTCATTCAAATGTAGATCCACTTAATGTTTTGGAATCCAAATTAATGACAGCTTAACCTCATTCCTCAAATTAAAGGCGTTTTGACACCATTTCTTCTTCGTAAAGCTATTTAAAGGAACTGGTAGTGCAGCAGCTATTATTAGAAATGGCTTCTTTTCAAAATACAAATACAAAATTCACCCTGACCAATTTCAATGCCGACATAAATACTGATTGTAAATAATGTGTTACTGTTGTTCTAGAAGCACTGATGATGTGTTTGTTCCTGGTTGTTTCCTGCTCAGGCTGCGTGGCAGTGGAAAGATCTGGTCCAAGTCCAACTAAAGAAAAAGGAGAGTGAGATGTGGACAGCGGCACTGATGGACACTCTGGCAGATTATTGGACACATGAACACATTGACGGACAAACGGATACATTAAACAATGTGACCAATGTTCAAGGACACCTTTGTCTCACACACACAAAAGCACACACACATTCTCTTCACAATAAAACCAGGAAGCTTAATGGGAACTGTTTTTTTCTCACCAAATCTCACCTGGACCGATTCAGAAACACACACAGGTGTTACATCCACTCTTGTAGTTCTTAATAACCTATCAGGCAGACCACAAGTGTAGACACACACGCACACACACACACACACACACACACACGCACACACCACTTCTATCACATCAAGATCAAACAGTCTGCAGCAGGAGTCGGTTGCCTTTGACCAGAAACAGGATCGGTGTATTTGACGCAGATGTGTGTATCTATTGGTTTAAAAATGTTCTTTTGCTTTAGATTAATGTTTCTTTGTATTTTTTCTCTCTGCTGAGTTGAGACATGTAAAAAAAAAAAAAAAAACAGAATATAAATTGTCGGGAAATAAAAGGAAGCCCTGTACTTCTCCTGACTGGCTCATTAATGTCACTGTCACTTCTTTTATTAAATGCTCTTCAAAGTGCATCTCTGGAGGGTGCACAGCTAAATGTTAACTCGCAGAAGGGGGCTACCCGTTAGGAGGTCAAGCCATTAATTAGGGCATCTCCCAAAGAGACTAATGTATTATAGAGCTGAGGCTTCCCCTGTGCGCAACCAGCATGGATACATTCACACACAGATACACATGCCATGCGCATTCATATTTCATACAAGCTTTTTTGCCCACAGCTTCTATTTCAATGTCAAACTATGCCGTTGAAATGGCCGGGCCAGCCTCTCCAGTACCACTATCACGCTGTCAAAATTACCTTCATCATCCATCCCTCCCCATCTCTCTCTCTCTTGTCTTTTTGACTCTGTTTTCACTTAATTCAATGCTTTCCATCGTGCATGACATTAATAGTGGCAATTAAATGACCAGCAACTGCAGCGAGAGGGAGAAAGACATGGAAATTATGATCCTGTTTCATTTTTTTTTTAACCCTTCCTGTCTCCGTCATCTCCTCCCTCCTACATCACTCCCACCTCTATTATTAGGGGTGTTAATTTCACTCTGTAAATGAACCGTATTGGTTGAGTTTTTATCAGGCGAGAGCTGTGAATTCTAACAGCTGTACACCTCTGAGTGTCGTGAGGGTTAGAGAGAAAGTGGCAGGTGAGCCCTGTGTGTTCATTAAACGTGTGAGCATGTGAGCGATGACTATGCATACGCACGTTTACACCTAACTTCTGCTTTGGTGTTTATCAAGCGTGTTTGCAGATTGCTGCAGTGTCTGCCGCTATGTGTCTCATAACTCCAGGATCATTAAAACTTCAGAGTGGAATGAAGCCAATCAATTACTTTGATTGATCAGTGAAGAGCCAGAGGAGATGGAAACGGTGTGTGTGCAGCAGACTGAGGGGAGGATCTCAATACAATCAGGTGGCATTTCTCAACTCGTGGCCACCTTGATTTTATTGACATTTGTTTGAAAAAGCGTACACAGAGGAAATTCTTGCTTAGCATTCTGTTAATCTTACTGAAGCAAGGGGAATCCATATGAGGTGAGGAGATAAGGGAAAGCTTCACACACACACAGCCGCCTTATTCTTCCTTTTCTCAGCTGCTGCTCGATGTTAAAGACATGATTGGCACATGCTGGGCTATTTAATGCCAAGCTTATGGTTCAGAATCAATGCAAGGCAGAGGACTAAATGTTCACTTCAAGGAGAAAAAAGATTAGGATACAGGGGTAGCTATTAAAATGCACAGTGTAGGCTTTGTCAATCCCATAAAGCATTGCAGAACGTACCGCTCCCAGGGGAATTCATTCAATATGCACAGAAATAAACAGACACAGAGCTAAAACGCCAGTCTTTATTGAACTTCCATGGTACAGAAAGACCACATTTATACAGAAATGCTACTAAAAATCACAAGACTTTATATCTGTAGGTTTTTACACGAGCCACGCATGAAGCCACCAGCACTATGTCTGTAGTGGAAATGTGTGTAACTGGAGGGGATTCATGTCTCAAAGATGCTCCGAAAAGTTGCAAAATGCAACCTGACATTTGGCTTCAGAAGATTCTTTAAGATTTAATTCACTGATAGATAAAATAGACATTTATAAATTATAGATTTGAAGCGACTCTTACAAGTTTTCTTACTATATACATGCAGATTCAGAGAGGCAGAGAAGATGCTCCTTGATGTACTTCTTTCCTTTGGATATGTAGTTTTTTGATGCTGATATGAAGCAAGATTTTTGTGGTTTTGTTTTCCAAGTTAAGATTCTAGGCTGTCCACTGAAAATAAAATCCTTTTTGTGGTACTTGTCAGTCCTTTGATCTCGCGTACAGTTCACAGATGCTCATTTCCATGACGAAATAAATCTGTCTTTGTTGTGTGCAATCCGAAACCTTTGGGAAACATTGATTTTCAACAGGAATGTCTCTTCCATCCAACCCCCTTTTGCTTTATGTTTTTTTTTTTTTTTTTTTTTTTTTTTTTAAATCTCCACCAGTGGAGGTTCTCTATGCCTAACACACCTCTACACAGTCCAGCAGGAACAAAGGGTGCTCCACAAAGGGGTGAACGTCAGCCACATAATTAAGAGAACAAATCATGAGGGAAAAAAAAAACTAAACAAAACAGACTCCTGCACACTCTGCAGAGGGAAAAATCCACACTATTTGCATTTCAAGCGCCCAAAGCGGGGGGATAAACAGCAGTTTTTGGAGCGTGACATGTTAAACACATTGCCTGTTGGCCAGAGCTGTGCCAATGAGCTTTGTGAAATACCCCGTTCAGTGTTTGGAGATGCTGTGAAAGGCTTTTTAACACTATACCCGCCAGATACGAGGCTGCTACACTGAACTGAAAATGAGTGAAAGAACAGTCGGCTGCATTAGAGCTAATACTGAGTTATTGGAAACAGTTGTGGAAGCACAGGTAGGGCATTTCATGGGTAATGAGATTCTGCATGGCTGTTAAACTGCCTGTTTGTCAATTAGTCAAGGCAGGTCGAAACACAGAGCGGTTGGGTATTTTGGCAGAGCTTGGGGCCATACAGGGGATGGAAAACAAGGAGCAGGTTACAGTGATGCAGAGCCACATAAAAGAAATTAGCACAGAGCATAGAGGAAGGGAGGAAGGAAGGAACCAGGGAGGGAGCAGCAGGGAGATGATTTTAAGACCTCAGGGGAGCCAAGGAGTTTTGTGATGGCTGGATACCTGGGATCCCTGAATTCATTTCACAGTTTCAGAGAAAATAAAACGACGCTGCGGGCACACCCTCTGGTTCGTGTTGATGTTCCTCCTCAGGCCTTGTAGAAATGTTTACCATATGGAAAAACAGTCACCTCAGAGGTTCACTACTGGGATCCTGACACAGCAAGAGACACAAGAGAAGAAGAGTGAGAGTGAGAAGGAATATAGGGGGGGAAATAAAAGAAGAAGAAGATTGTTGTGGGAAGCTTGGGGAGCCCTGGTACTGGTAGGAAAAAAAAAAAAAAAAAAAAAAACAGAAGACAAGGCGAGCCGAACCGAGAGGCCCGAAGCTGAAAAAGTGGTGTAGACGCAAACGGAAAGCTGCACCACAGGGGACCGAGAGGGCGGCAGAGGGAAGAGACAGAAGAGAAGGAGGAAAAGGGTGAAAGGAAAAGCTGATGGGGGAGAAGGAAGGACGGAAGCGAGAGGGAGAAGTGTTAGTTCCCTGACTGAGATTAACTTTGAATACCCTTAAATAAAAGCATGATTACATGGACGGTGGCTGGGCCCATGATGACTCATCTGGAGAGGGAGTTTAAAACACAGAGACTTCTTACAGCAACACTCCAGCCCTGAGCACTCCTTGGAGAATAGCACTACCGTCCAATTATTCTACATGTTCATGCACACTAAAGGTAAAAAAAAAGGGCTGTTTTACACACACACACTAAGAAGCAAACTTTTATCCAGAGCTACACACACATTAGAATCATATATACCCAGACTGTGCCGAGCTGCCGAGGCGACTCATTACCTCTCCCTGTCGGTGAAGGAGGAGGAGGTGCTGTGTAGCGTCTGCCGGCTGTCCTCCGAACCCAGGGAGCGAGGGAGCGCAAGGGAGAGGGGGGGAGCCACGCCACGGGAAAGCGGGGGCGGATGCTGGGAACAGCTGCGATCATAACTTGGAGAGAAGGATGGTGGCACAAAAAGAGGAAGAGAAAGACAGAGGAGGAGAGGGGATGGAGAGAGGCAAGAAATTGGGGGAAACAAGATTGGGGATAGAAGAGATGAGGATGGAGAGAGGTTGATAAGGGATGGGGGAGTGGAAGAGAGGGAGAGAAAAAAAAGATTGGTGGAAGGACAGAAAAAAATAAAAAAGGATGTTAAAAAGAGACCAAGAGGAAGTGGGACAGGAATAGAAACAGAGATTAAAGGACACAAAGAAAGTTGGAGTTTCAGAGAGACGGATAAGTAAAAGAAGGTTATAAAGAGCAGGAAGTGATTGAGGAAGGAGGTTGAAATTAAGAGGAGCAGATAAGGAAAAAAGGAGGGGAAAAAAAGGAGGGGAGAGACGGAGAAACAAAGTCAGAGAGCATCAAGAACAGGCGAGCCATTTAGCATCAGCGAACACATTACACTGCCACTGTGAGAGAGAATTAGAGCACTCATTGGACTCATTAAAACGCTGTCAGGGGGGAGAGGGAGGCAGAGCGAGGAATGGGTAGAGGAGACAGGCACTGTGGGGGAGAGAAGAGGGAGAGGAGGGAAGGAGTCTGATGGGGTGAGGTAGGCAGGATGCAACAAGGCGAGGAAATAGTGGTGAGGAGAGTGAGTTAAGGAAGACACAGCTGGGAGTCACAGGTCCAGGCTCTTAAGGATACTTAGACATCCAGCAGAGGTGTTCTCGCTGCCATAAAAGCCATCCTGCACCCTCATTTTCCCTCAGCAACACCTGTCTGACTCCACACACCCCTCCGCAAACACACTTTTACACACAAAAATGCTTGGAAAATTAGCCACACTGACGTTTTTAGGTCTGGGAAAATCACTGAGCACATATGCTGCGCTTCTATAATCATAATGAACTGGACAGTCGCCAATTTCCACTATAGGCTATCATTTCAGTCCATCTGTAGCCTCCCCCCCGCTCAATCCCCAGCACTTTCTCCATCTAACACATGGTGTTATTTACACATTTATGACACTGAAGCATGAGCCAGTCTATAGAGAGGGGATTGCTGCCACGTCTCCGGTCTGAACCCCGGCAATTCTCACTCTTTTATGCAAGGCCACTTGCATAAAAGGCAGAGTTTGGATTTTCATCCATAGCTAGTGTAGATGAAGTAAGTTATCGAAACAACAGAGCAGGCCAGAGAGAGAAAAAAGGGGGGGGGGGGGGTTTATCATGTATCAGCTCAAAGCAAGCTGCAGGATTATCTGTTGATCTGCAGCCGGACTGGCAGTGCTGGGAAAGATAGGGAGACTGGCGGAGGAGATAAGAGGAGTACCAGCTGTACAAAGACAGGCGGTGTTAGAGTGAGGCAATGATGATAACTGGAAGTAAGCGAAATAACCCGAAGGGAGAGGGGGGTAACACAGGTATTTAGAGAAAGAACAATTAAAAAAGGGGGAAGGAGAGAGAGCGGGGGAGATAATGTAGGAGTGTGAGAGCAAATCTGAGATTAAGCGAGAGTATGAGAAAAATATGGAGGAGAACAAATTATACAGATTCAGGCAATGCAATGTAAAATTATAACATAATAGGAACGTGGGTACGATGATCAGATAAGAGAATTACAGTAAAAAAAAAAGGGGGCAGAGCGAGTATAGATTAGTGAGAAAAAAGGGAGAAGGAGAAGAAAAAGCAAGGTGATGGGAGCAGGAGGAGAAGGAGAGGAGTCCCAGTGGTCAAATAAACGAGGTGTTATTGGTTTGATCAGCAAAGCGTAGCAGTGCTCCACTACATCACATAGATGACTCCCCATTTCCAGCTAATGGCCATGAGTGCAGTACTCACTTTAAACACATACAGAACCCACCCTGTGTTTAACCCACCCTTTGTTTACCCCGTCCCTCTTCTTTACATGCTCCCAGAGCTTTGATGGCCGTTGAAGAACATTGACACCACTGAAGTTCTTCTATCGCTATGACAACAGGTTTGTTTCTGCATCCTGTCACATCCCATTGGTTACAGGGAATATTTAATAATTGCATGTCTAATGGCACAAAATGACACATCTGCACGACTTTCAGGCCCACAATGATGTTAGAAATTCATGAGTAAGCAATTACTCAGCTCTAACTAGAAAGGAGGATGAACGTATAGAAATGATGCAACCATAAACATGCACATTCACATTCAGATCTGCCAAAGCAAAAGGTCTCATCTTTAATGAGGACCAAACATCTGGCATCTTCATTAAACTCACACATCTGGTGCCAAACTGATTTACATCTTGGCACATTAATTGGTAAGAATTGGCACATCTGAAGTTTTCTGTAAAAATGGAAATTACCAGCACATTTTTCTTTTTTCTAAATGTTGTGACCGCTCTACACCTCAGGACACTCAATGAATTCACGTTGATCATATTCTATCAGTCCCTTGTAAAACAAATTCCAATAGTAAGTTGTCTGAAAATCAAAGTGAACATTGTATTCTGATGCTATGTTGCTTACTATCTGGGTACACCATTAGGTTTCTCTTCTAAAACCCAAAGGAGGTCCTGACCCCAAGGTTGGTAACCTTTGTTAAAAGAAGAACTATAATTGACCAAAACACATCCCTGCTGTAGCTGAGTTTGATGTTATTCAGAAGAAGAAAGTGTTTTCTAAGAGCAACAATAATTAGATTAACCCTCCCAGTCTCAAAGTGTCCAGTTAAAAAAAGAATTGACACCAAAATGCATTTTGCATCTTTTTCCACAACATTCTGAAATTGGGAGAATCAGGACAAGTCCTTACTTTATATAATGTGACACACACACACACACACACACACACACACACACACACACACACACACACACACACACACACACACACACACACACACACACACACACACACACACACACACACACACACACACACACACACACACACACACACACACACACACACACAATTATTGAGAGAATGGGTTCTTACCAGAGTTTTGCTGTTATGATGACTGCTGTCAGTATGAGCAGGGAGGAGATGGTCACAGTGACATAAAACTGAGGGTCCACTGTAACAAAGACACACACACACACCGTTATTTATTTCTCCCACCACGACCATGTATCATTGTATCCAGAACAAAAGAAGAAATAAATGAAGCCGGCTGAAACATGACATTGAATGTTCAGAACGTTGGCCTCCAACTCTAACTCTAATCTGATGACGTCTTCTGTGTATCTTGTAATCTGACAGCAGCCGATTCCTGCTGTGAGTGATGAGAACTTTATTAGGCATTCCTCGCCACAGACACAGCCGGCTGCACACAGCTCCCCGTCACCCTGCTGACAGCTCATTCCCTGGAGGACTTGTGGCTTGTGTGTGTGTGTGTTCACACGGACTGGCTCGTGGACACCTTTATTTACAAATCCTTCATGTGCAGATCCTGATGCCCACCTTCCTCAGGCTCCACCTCCATTTCTCCATCGTCCGCTCCCTCCTGGTCTCTAGACTCGAGCGGTGCCTCCTCTCCTGGCTGCATGCTTGAACTGGGAAAAGGCCAATTCACAGATATGGCGGAGCTGTCCTCCTGCTGGCTCCCGTGCGGGTGCAGGGGGTCAGGTTCCTGGCTGGAGAGAAAGTGGTAGGTCTCATCCTCCAGAGGTTGCGTGGGACCCCAGACAACCGCCCACAGAGGAGTGGGTGTGACCTGGGCTGTGACAGACAGCTGGACCGACAGGGTGTCCACCTGATCCTCCTCGCCCTCGCTGTCGTCACGGTTACAGGTGGAGGGCTGTGTCACCAGAGCAATAAGGAGGAGGGAGATGAGGCAGCGGAGGGCAGTCAGTCGTGCGACAGGAGAGATGGAGCTGGAAGAAAAGTGGAGAAGAAAGGATGAGAGGTGGAGGAGTGACAGGGAAGTTGTCTTTCTGTCTACAGGTACCCTGCACGACCTCATCAGCACAGAAAATGATGCCCGCTATCACTCAGAATGACATTTTAAGCATCTGCTCCCCCATACATCCATCCTTCAGCTCAGATACTTTCCATCTTACCATCTCTCCATCGCTTCGCTCTGTTCACTGAGACTCCGCTCCTCCGATCATCTCTCTCTGTATGGAAGGACAGAGGGGCAAGAGAAAGAGAGAGAGAGAGAGAGCGAGAGAAAGAAAGGGGGAGGGTCCAGCTTTTTTTCTTCTTCAGTGTTACCAGATAAAAACATGTAAACATGTAAACATGGCAGAACTGTCATTACTTACAAAACACACACACATGCAAACGCACCCCTGGGCTTTTAAATGTAACACTCAATTATGCACCACATGTTCATCCACATCTGCACTCAAGAACACACAAAAGTACACACACATTGTCCGTTCTGCTCTGTCACACACACTCAAGGATCACACACCTGAGCGCAGCAACATTCATCATCATTAGAGGCGTCATGCACGGAGCCAACACTTTCTGTGGCACTTTGAGCAGAGAGAGGTAACTTCCTATCTACAAGCGCTGCCTGAATGCCACAGAAATGTCACTCATAGACACACACACACGAAGACGGACAGAGACACACAAGCGCTCCGACACATATCAGTTATCATTCCTACCTCTGGCAGTGAAGAGAGGGAATGAGAGAGGGAGACAGAGAGAAGGGGGAGATACAGAGAGCAAGGGAGGGGAGGAAAAAAGCATTGGTTGCCGAGGCAACGGAGACATGTAGAGTCTGCTAGAGTAAGAGAGGAGAGAGAGAGCGATGTGAGGAAGGCAAGCGACTGTAGGAAAGAGATTTAAATGCTAATTATGTTTTGTTTTTTTAACGCTTCAATTAAATGGACGCAGAGGAAAAGAAATGGATTTGATGATGCAAACAGAAATGATACCGAGGACGACATTAATAAGCTCATTTTAGAGGCGGGAGGTTTTTTCTTATAAAAAAAGAACTCTTCAATTATGTTTACAAAAACAGGAAGGACACCCCAGAGAGAAAAAGGAGGGGGAGGAAGAAAGGAAGGAGCCGAATAAAGATGGAATAAAATGTCATTTACATTCATTTACACAGAGAGAGAGGCGAGCTGGTGTCTGAAGAAGAAGCAGGGTCAGGTTGATGTAAAAAAAAAAGACAACAAGAGAAGCAAATTTGGAGGCCAGAGTCACACTGTGACAGCTTTATTGTGTATGGAAATAATATTGACATAGAAAAAAATCTGTTTACACACACACACACACACACACACACACACACACACACACACACACACACACACACACACACACACACACACACACACACACACACACACACACACACACACACACACACACACACACACACACACACACACACACACACACACACTTTCTCCATCCATATGCTCCCTCTCTGACACTGTCACACTCCACTCGCCTCCCTCGCCATCACCCCTCCCTCTCAATTTCTGCTCCTGTCTGGAGGCGGTTGGGTCCTCGGCGTGAGAATCTGTCTCTCACTGAAGAACACAGCGTAGCCATGAGGCAGACCCTCCGTCCTCTGTGACATCACACCCACTGTCTCTTCCTTCATCGCTGTCTTTTTCTTCGTATTCTAAATTTGACAAGCAGGTCGAAAGGATTCGTCACGACACACATCTTCTATAATTAACATGATAGTTTAACAACGATTCCACGGTTACTCATCGAGTATTTGTCAGTAAATGAAGACATGAAAAAGGTCTGAAATTACAGCGTGTGTGTGTGTGTGTGTACCATCAGTCTCCTCGTCATCCTCTGTGTCCCCCTCGGACTCCAGCGAGCAGGACTCCAATCGACTGTCTCTCCTGGCTGTGACATCACCCCTGAAACAATCATTCCTAACTTTATTTAACACCTAATACCGGCAGAAGTGTGTGTCAAGATATGTTAATCCAGTGGCATATTGAAAGTCCCAGTATAGTTTAAGAATTAGCAATGCTCGTGACCTTGGAGGAAATGATGAATATGCAAATAAGAAAAATGATTTAGTAGTTTAGACTCAAATCTTTTAAACCGAGTAGTATTGACACTTCTTGATCTCACCTCTGCTTTCCAGAGCTTGGGAGCTGCTCCCATACGATGAGGTCTCGACCTCCAGTTACCCACCGGTGGTCTCCGCTACCTGTGGTCCACGTCGCAAAGCATAGGACTCTGGTAGCATGGGGCCAGGTCAGAGAAGCCAGGTACCGACACTGAGGCAGAGAGAAGACTGGGGGGGGGAGGGGGGGTGTGCGGGGAGGGGGAGACAAAGTGGTTTAAATGTTTTCTTTAAGTGCTTTTCACTACTCAGAGTGGAGTGAAGACCTTGTGGTTGCACATGGTTTGCTCTGCGACTCACTGTTCAGCGAGCTCTCTCCATTTGCCACATCATAGCAGGAGCCAATTAGGAGGCCTCCTGTCTGGTGAACACAATCTGTTACCCCGGTGATGCTGCTGTGATTGGTCAGTCTGGACATGGTTCCTGTGTTAATTGGACAGATGTTAGGTGGAAGGATTATGCAAATGTTCCTGCATCTGCCTTCAATTTTCAGTCTTTCTATCTGACACGCACACCCACAAACACACACACACACTCACACACACACACTCACACACACACTCACACTCACACACACTGCCAGTCTAATTCCAGAGCTCACCGCTCCTCCAGTGCAGGTTCTTGAGCCAGGCTCGACCATGAGCCAGGAGCACTCGGTCGCCCCGCGGGCTGAGGGTCACGCGCCCCCCTGGCCCCCCTCCGCAGCCTGTCACCTCACTGCTCCAGTGATGCAGCAGCCTCAGGGGGTCTTGATCCGAACAGCGGTTCTCCCACACAGACACCCCTCCCTCAGTGGAGCCGCTGAACACCAGCGGACCCTGAGACTGTGGAGGGCATGGGATACACGGTTGTCATGGTGATACGAGTCTTTACCCAGCTTGTGCATGTGTGTGTGTGTGTTTGTAAATGGAGACGTGTGTGAACTGTTTCAAAATGTACTTTTCTGCGCCACAGTTGGTTATAAATGGATTGTGTGCTTTGCATGATAATCACAAAGAGGATGACAATGATGTGCTGCACTTTAATGCTTCGGGCATATTTTGATGATTGCAAATTGAAAAAAAGCAGTGCATTTGCAGCTCAGGATTTCAATATTCATAAAAAGCCTTTTTGCTCCAAATGTGTACACTTTGCTCTATAATTTGCTGAGCCCCACAGCCAACATCTTAACAAATATCTCAGAATTTGTTTTGCGGCAATAAACAAGAAAAAACTGTGTGAGGATAAGAGTGAGGAAATATACCTTTTGGATTTTACGGAGAACAAGCTATTAGAAAAGTTTCGAACCCACTTTAGAGAGATTTTACTCAGAGAGAAACGTCGCCAGGGTTGTGCAAAACATCCCCTCCCTAACAAAGTTTGTCATAAAAAAAACAACTTGAGCTTCTAATATTACATGGCCAGTGCTATAGAGAGTGACCGACCCACCTGGATTGAGGTGACTGCTTCCTGGTGAGCGTTGATTGACTGGCAGTTCTCGAAAGTGTGCCAGCTCCAGGCTTGAACTTTCCCCCCGTCTGAGGGAGAGACAGAGTGTGAGGTTAACGTGAGCTGACAGCTGGCTGGCAGTCATTATTGTTGGTCACGGTTCGACACACCTGAGCCTGACTGCCCTATACTCTTTGCCACCATCCTTCTGATTTAGCTCGGTGGCCCTACTACACACACACACTAACTCCCTGGAAGAGGACTGCAGTGTGAGATTCAAGCATATATACTAGAAAACATACATGCACAGGAGTACAGAAAAGATAAAAAAATATATATATGATGTGATTAACTACCTTTTTTTCCACACAAAAAAACCCACCTGACCCAGTGATGATGTAGCCGTCTTCCTCTGGCACAAAACAGAGCGCAGTCACAACGTTGAATGTGTAGATCGACTTCACACACTGCCCTGAAGGTAACAGGGGAAAAAAATACTCATTTAATTACCAGAACACTAACTACAAGTCACACAGACATTTATTGATTACAAAGCATGTGCACACGTGTTTCCAAGTCAGCGCCCTGAGGCTCCATCAAGTTTAATAAAACACGTATACAACTTTAGTATGTGTGTGTGTGTGTGTGTGTGTGTGTTTGTGTGGTTCAGCGTACCAATGCTCAGGGCCCAGATCTTCACATAGCAGTCTGCTGAGCCGCTCAAAATAAATCTCTCCTTGTCGGACAGAGACAGGGACCGGGCTGGCGAGAGGGCAAACACAGACAAAAGAGCAGGAGGGGAAAGAGGAGGAGGATGAGAACAAGTATGTGGAGGAGAAGGGAGGAACGGGGATCAGAGACAAGAGAGAGGGAGAGGAGAGGACAAAATAGATTAAGCCGAGAGGGAAGCTGTAAATAAGTGATGATGTACAAAATGAAGAAAGAGACAGATTGTGGGGAAGAGGCAAAGGCAGAGACAGGATTTAAAAAAAAAAAAAAGAAACAAATAATTATATTGATGTACACAGTGTGACTAAAGCAGCATCATTCATGTGATGCAAACTCGACTTTGTATTTTAAGTTGGGCTGTGTGTGTGCCCCCCCCCCCCCACACACACACACAGTGTGGGAGGGGAGACGTTGGAGTTCAAGTGATGGAGGGCTGCCTGCTTCAGACAGACACCAAGCTCTCTAAAGTGTCTGCTGAGGTTATCTCTCACTGGGCTTGATCTGATGAACTGCTCCTATAATTACCAGACTGCAGGACACAAGAATTACTCAGCTGTAGTACATGTAAGAACTTGTGTGTGTGTGTGTGTGTGTGTGTGTGTGTGTGTGTTTGTTTGTGTGTGTGTTTGAGTGTATGCGAGTCCTCACCCAGCCTCCTGCAGTACTCAGGAGGAGGAGCAGACAGACAGGTGACCCCACCAGTGTGACCCCCCAGGTTCTTGTGCTCCGTTGCTGTGGGAACGTGCCACACCTTCACTGTCGTATCTCGGCTTAGAGGACAAGGAGGGTAGAGCGGGGATGGGAAGACAAAAAATGCAGTTACAGTGAGTCAGAGGAGGCAGCGTAAGCAAGCAAAGTTAAAAGACGTTAAGCGGAAATCGCTAGAGATTTGCGGCGAGCAGTCGGGTGGGGGTAGAAAAACAAATACATGTCAGACAGCGAGGGAGAAAGCAGGAGCATATTAAGGGATAAATTAGGTGAAGTGTTCACTTTGCACATCCATTATGCAAATCGAGGCCTCGCTTTACCTTCCAGAAACAACTAGGTTGTCAACAGCAACCACGCAGGTGACTATGTCATTGTGGCCCTCCAACAGCCTCAAGCGGAACTTCGCCTTCTCCCAAGACGACTGCAGGGATGAAAATTCTGCTTCTGCAAGAGAAAAATGATTTGTGCAATTAGCAATGTTGCCTCATCAGCGCCCCAGCTTGCTCATCTACACACTTCTTCAATATGGATTAGTTTGCTGAGGCGATGGGTGGCGCTAATTTAGCTCCAAGGAAGCAACGCCTGCGTCTCGTCTTCAGGGAAACAAGAGCCGTCTGTTGGTTTAAACACTGGCAGTCATATGAGTGTATTAGGACTCCTCAGGGCATTAATGTATAATCTGATTTTAGATGTTAATCACAAATTAGGTCACTGCCTCGTACTTTTAACTGTAATAACAATGTTATAACGGCTACTATTTAAAGAATTAGCCCACCTTCCTGTTGCACTAGCCTCTGGTTGTCAGAGTCCGGACTGCCTCCTGACACGTCTGGGCTGTGAGCTGACACCTCGGCAGGCTCTGTCCTCTCCTGCCGTCTACCTGTCTCTGCTCCCCCTCCTGTCTTTCTCGGCCTGGCAGCCGGCGCTGGCGTTTCTCGAGGTCTGGACTCCTCTTCTCCCTTAAGGATCTTGGAGGCTGGAGGCGTTTGTGATGGAAGGGCCTCGGGGGCATCCTCCCTGTGCCAGTGCAGAAAGCAAGAGCTGAATGAATAATCAAGATGCAAACTGCACACAACATCCTACCTGTGGAGGAAGTCGCACACAAACAAAAACATTACTCCTTAATGAGCCGGGTTTCAGAAAGAATGCTCGTGTTTCATTCGGGTGGAAGAGGAGGAGGAGCTTTAATAGGGGGGAATGACATCCCTGACTGATATTTACATGACACATGTTGAACTGTGGAAAGTTCCCTTTTTTGTTGAAGCGTGACAGCATTTGACTCAAAGTATGTTTGGTTAGTCATACAAAAAGATCAAAGGCTTCAGAGTGAATGTTGTTGCTTTTGAAGAATTATGCACCCCCCCCCCACACACACACACACACACACACACACACACACACACACACACACACACACACACTCCCTCCCTCCCTCCCTCCCTCCCTCGCTTGTACCTCTCCCTCACTTCCTTACACTTGTCTTTTCATCTTCTCCTTTTTTCCGTCTCCCACAATCCCCAGAGTTTGCTGCGGGCCAGAAAGCTGCAGCTGAAGCTCAGCCAATCTGGAACGCAGCTCCGCCTTCCTGGAGATCTGAGAGGGGAGAAGGCACGAGATTGGTTGTGAACCAAGCTGCTAAATCCACAAGTTGTTTATATGCACAACCAACATGCTCAGACTGTCGAGATTTATTAGGCTGCTACTGGCAACACACATAGAACTCCTGCCTTAATGTGAGTAATGAAACATGTCCAAATTAGTGAATCAAGCATCTCTCCTTGACATCAAGGGATGTTTACTTCTGCTAAAGGAGCACTCCGCCAATTTGACACAAACAGATCTAACATTTGATTGTGAAAACACTTCTAGCATGTGTTTTGTGGCTCAATTAGATCTATGTTTGACCTGTGAAAATACTCATGTTAATGTAATAATGATGTCATAGAGGTTATCTTGCATTAGGCTACAATTCCATAAGAAACAAGTGTCATGGAGTTTATTATATTGGGGCAAATAGTGAAAAGGTAGCATCTAACAATGGAAAGACTCACAGACAGTACTTGTCACTAAATGGATTCAGTTACAACAGCGAGCTTTAAGACAAGAATGTGAAATCCTATGTTCACAGCTTTCATTTGTAGATAAGTTATTGTAATCATGTTGACCTCTACTTTAAAGAGATTTAGTTTTGGTTTTGTTAAACATTCATTAATTGGTCATTTTAGTGTCTTTCGCGATAATGAATTTAGGATATGGAACTTACAAAATAAAGCATAACAGAAGTTGTCACCACAAACTCCTCTCAAGTTGTAGGTGTGAGCATGGCCAGCCTTACATTTTTTTTTTAACTTTAGCCTGAGTTGCATATATCATATATCAAACTGTATTGTGGGCTCATGTTTTTTTGTATGTGTGGGATATGTATGTATATATGTGTTGTGTTGTGTGTTTGTATGTATGCTGGCTGCTGGAACACCTAAATTTCCCTGCTGGGATGAATAAAGTATATCTTATCTTATCTTATTTAAGTGCTTCTTAACAGTGAATGCAAAAGGGGAAGTTCTGTCAAGAAAATACACTTTTGTAGGGCATGGCCATAACTTACAACATTCAGATTCTGCCCTTTCACATAGTGAGGCTCTCCTGAGGCTCCTGATCATTATTTTGTCTGATGCACTCAGCTCAGAGTCTGGGCTTCTGATCTCTCACATTCCTAAGGCAAAAACTGTCAAATTATTCATCCCAACTTTATCTTTAATTCATGCTAATCACATATTTTTCTTCTTTAAGAGAGCAAAATTGTTACTTCTAGTTTAAGAAGCCTAACTTCAAAACTTCATAACGCCATTAAAATGTCATCTTTATTTAACCAAGTGAGCTTGAATCCTTTGTGCCATATCTGATGTGCTGTGATAAGCCTACTTCAATGCGCTGTTTTAATATGCAACTCTACCTTTCCTACTGATCTTCAACGTGTCTTGGTGAAGATTTGTTCTTGAGTTTTATTTAAACTTAAGCCATGTCTGTGCTTTAGTAAAGTCTGAGCTGCAGTCACAACTCGGTTTCACACCAAAGGGGGAAATCTTTTCAGGCTTTGCCAGAGTCAAACAGGTTACACAGATCATATTAACAGGACGGGAAAGGAAGATAAGTGTTCCCGTACCTTGAACCTCTCTTCTGAGGTAAGACTGATTTTTATTTCCAGATTTTCAATCTGTCTTAACTTCTTCTGCAGCTTCCTCACCTCCCCCATTTGAAGCTCCGGGCTTGACTAAAGCGCCGCAGGTTATGAAAAAAAAAAAAACTTAAAACGAACTGGCAGAGTCTCAAAACGTCAAAGACACAACATTTCTCATTTATGAAAAGTCTGGAGAGGATTAAATAAATAAAGACGTCTGCAGCGGTTCAGCGCTATGTTTGAGAGACGTGTCGCCGGATGTTTACGGCGGAGTAGACGTGTAGTACTGTCCTTACAGCGCCACCGTGTGGGCCGTGAGAGAACTGCCTTCAGAAACACTTTACATGCCGAGACATTTTTAAATACATGAAACGTTTCCCTTGGGCACCACGGGAAGACGTTATCGTTTGTGCATTTAAATCTCCGATGTTTCATGAATACACAAAGTCTTGCTAATGTCAAATAATTACGTCAACTGTAGAGCTGTGCTGCATTTAAGTGCCAGTCAACTGGCTCGTATTTTAAAGACTCCCAAGTCGTGAGACTGAAAAAAACAAAACTGCTCCACTTTATAAAGTGCTACAGAGTGGATATGTGGCTCATGAGCAAAATCAAAGATGGACAATGAAAACCATGAATAATTCTATATATAAACTAATGCAAAGGTTTTTGTTCTACTCCATAATTACTCCACTCTGTATTAAAAAGTCTATACATACTACTACTTCTGATTAGTTCATTGGCAAGTTAAAAGCATAAAGTGTGTAATAAATCTTATACTATCAACTTTTGTGAAGGCAGTCCATAAACGTTTTATTCTTTTGCAAAACTATTTTATTTTGTTCCAATAATAAACACCAACAATAGATGTACTGTGTTGAAAAGCAATGTGTGACAATGTTTGGTATACTCAAAGGTTTATTGTGCCATTGAAAAAAATAACAAAACAGTAAGTGCATGTGCTGCATCCTCTAAGTGTCTTTGTCACTGCCATAACATTAAAAAAGAAAATATACTTCTTATTTATTAACTGAAGAACATTGAAAATCCATAAAGTGTCACATTTGAGAATCAGTAAGCATTGAATATGTGGCATTCATTTTGGCACTTTATTTAAAATAGCTCAAATTATGAATTGATTATCAAGATAGTAGTCGAACTTTTCTCAACCTGATTAATCAAATAAACATTGAAGCTACGAAGTGGACGTTGTTTGGCCTTAAAAGTACCACAATAACCTTTTTTTTTTCCTTTGGCAAAGGTGTTGGATTAATAACAATTTTCTATCTCCAGGGCCTCTCTCCAGGCTGGATTACCAATGGGGCAACAGCAATGGCTGCAGGGTGTTGGATAGCGGGGGTCCCATGGAGCTTTAATTCAATCCTCCACGGAGCCCTAGGCTTTTGGAGGCTCCCCCAGGTAATCCACCCATGCTTGGGAGACGACACGAGTTTACAGTACCCTACAGTTATTCATCTTGAGTGTAGTATGTATAGCCTACAGTACATTTCATGTTACACATCTTCTATTCTCAGGAATACACAATACACCTTTGAAGAGTACATTTGCATATTTTTTGGGGGGAAAGTTCGTTAAGAGGACAATTTCGCAATATGAGGTGTGGCATTTATATTGAAGGGAAATCTGGCAGAGTGATAAATAATTTTGTCAATGCCCTGACACCTCTTTTGACTGTGTTGCTTTCCGACGGCATTTGAATGCGGCATTCTGGCTTGAGGCTCAAACGAAACCAATTAAGACCAAAAGTCCTGTTTTTATGTGCTTCAAATCCGCGGAGATTCACAATTTAGCTGCTGTTTTACGGATACAAATCGACAAATTGATACGATTTCAAGAAAGTTAGCCAGTCCACCAGCACAGGAAGTGACATCAAACTACGCTCTTCTTTGTCTGACGACCTTATCCGGAGGAAGTGAAGCTTTAGATGAGGCAGCTACTTCACTGGGAGGAAAAAAAAAAAAACTGAAAAAAATTGCCAAGAGGGGAAAAAACTTTGCTGGTTTGGAGGAATTTGAGGCCGATTGAAAAACTGTTTCCTAGGAGTCTTGGTCCAGGGGAGTCCCGGGGAGGGAGACGAATTCGCCGTAATCGGTAAACGCCACTATTCTTCATGCATTCGGTTGTATTTTTTTGGTTAGGTTTGCATGACTCCGCTGTCGTCTCTCCACCCGTCTCCACAGCCGGAAGTCTGTGAGGATTGTCTATCGGTTTTTTTTCTTTTCGCTGCAGTTTTTTTTTTTTATCCTTTGGTTTTTTTTTTTTTGCATTTGCTTGTTATGTTTTTTTCAAAGCAGGAGGGCACTACAGACACACTGTGCTGTCTGCGAGCTAACTGTATGTAAATCAGCGCGTCGGGCCTGATTAACTACAACATGAGAGGAACCGAAATGGAGTCCTTGTGTTTAGCTGCTGCTTTTTGTCAACACCGTGACTATATTATCTTTGGTGTTTTTAAAGTGAGCGATAGTCGGTAGCTGGTCTACATTAAATGTAATGTCAGTCTGTCGAGTCAACTTTAACATTAGCGGACAAGTTGAACCTGCTGTATATACCATTATGTCATTACAGTACTGTAACTTGGCGCTAAAAACCATTAAAGCCATTTGTTACAGTTGCGTCGCACATCGGAAGTTTAAAAATTACACCACATAGACGATAGCGTTAACATTTATGGAGTTAGTATTTACTTTATTGTATTAGTATTTATTTTAATGTACATTTTATTTTAACATATACATAGTTGAATATCTCTTTTTAAGCGTGTCAATTTTTTTAATTTTTTTTTCTTATATTATTTTGCTTCCTGAAGGGTTGGTCCCAAGACTGCATTACCTGTCACAGATTCAATGTGTGCCAATTCGTTTGTAATACTTTAATTATAGGCCTTTTCAACACAGTGGAAATGTTGAGTGTTGTAAATAAAACATAGTTGGGACTGTGTGGTTGAAACTATTTATCTTATTGCTGTTTTTTTCTCAAAGCACTTCAATCGAAAATGGAATTGTATTAGGCCACATGTAAATTAATAAAACAATTATAATCTGAGAGAAACCAAATACAGATGTGTACATACAGTATGGTTTATGAGCTCGAGGAGTTAATTTGGACCAATTTTACAGTTAAATCTATCCAGTTTGGTGTTCAGCTAATCAAAAATTGGAAATGTAGGTTTGTATTACCTACATGTGTAAACAAAACTTGTTTGCCAACATCTGTCAGTTTACATTTGTGGGTTGAGTTAAATATTTGGATCACAAAATGTAGTGTTGTGTTTAGATGCAATTCTTACTGTGCCTTGAACTGTTATGGCCTGTGCAAGGTTGTTTATGTGTTTGTAGTATTTCTATGACATTGTACAAAGTAACCAGGGGTTGTACTAATGAGGTAATTACAGGAATTAATAAAAGCTGCATTTGTGTCATTGCAGAAATGATGGAAGACTCTCACTTCAATTCATCATACTTTTGGTCTCCAATCCCCACTGTATCAGGACAGGTATGTCGGGGGGGAAAAATCAAGAGTTTGTCACTTCTTTATGAGTCATATAAGATGTATCTTTTTTGAGGAGTGTAATGGGAGTTTAAGAAAAAGATGAACCAGTCTAGTTGCTCAAGTGAAACATGTCCTTTCTACTGACAGATTGAAAATGCCATGTTCCTGAACAAAGTGAAAGAGCAACAGGAAAAGAGTGCTTGCTTCTCTCCTTCTCCTGCATCACACTACCAAACCGCTCTTCTCACCATCCCCACTCATGGGACAAAAACAGATGGAGGAGGGCAGGTTGGGAGTGTGGCACAACTCCACCCTCCTCACAGCACCCAGAACATGCTGTCTGTCCCCTCCACGGGCATCATGACAGCAGGTGAGTCAGTGTCTGCGTAGCGAGAAGCCTCTGGGTCTCTCTCAGTGGGAGGCTGTTCCTGTTTATTCCATGATACATTCTAAATAATATCTTACAAAAGTAAAGTTTCTCATCTGAACCACATCAAAGGTTTAGGCTGGATTAAGAACTCATGACTTTAACTCTAAACTATAGGAATCAGTGATGTACTCAATTGTTAAGTTGATGAGAACAAATTAAATCTGAGTCACATGGGACCTCAAAGCTCCACAATGGGCTAAGGGTAGGTGCCAGAATAACAATTCTGTGTCCTAATTCATGCTACAACCTCAGGGCTTTCTACAAACCGCGGAGAAGAAGTGCTGTGCTATTACACTCTTTTCTAGCACTAGCCAAACACCTCTGGCTAGTAGGTCGCTTAATAGTATGACACAGTATGTGAAAAAGTGAATTCTAACAGTCTGATTGCTGTCCTTTTTTTTTCCTGTGACTTTCTCTGAAGCGGGTCTGGTCATCACAACTCCTCAGGGAACGTTAGTGTCACCCACCTCGTCTCAGTCATTTGTCTCTGGTCACCCAGCAACGACCATGATTGTTTCAGCACTCCATTCTGCAGGTAAATCACACACAGAAATATTTCCATGCCATATGTCTCTCTGGGTTGTGACAACAGCTACAGCTCAGACTAAAGAAGTACAGTTTAACTTGCCCCATTCAGTCTGCATGTCAAAGTGTCCTTGGGAAAGTCAGTGAACCCGAGGGGGCACCTGAAGGCATCGTCTTACCTGGAATTTGTTTTTTTTAAACGACAATGTTAACTGTTTTTTGTCATTGTCTTGATATACACTTATGTGCAATTATCCTTTTAGTCCTTCAATGAGCAGAAGAACCAAAATCAAGAAGAAGAAAATCAATTGTTTTGTAATCCATTAAGTTGTTGTAAAGATTTGTAACATGGCCGCCCCTGTTGTCTTTTCTGAGTGTTATTTTCACCATGTTCAGTCCATGGTATGAGACAAATATAAAGAGGTTTTGTTCACTTGTCTTTTTTATAAAATCTCTGAGCAACAACCCAGTTCTATTCTCTTCAAGCACATACTGTTTTCAGCAGTTGCATAGCAACAAATCAGGGAAAAGTAGCAACTTTAAATTTAATGACTTATCAGTGGCAGTGCCAGTGACTAATTGTTCTTCACTTTTAAATGAATCAGTTTTCCTTAAAAAGAAATGTATCCTTCACATCCTGTCACAGCATTCCAATAAATGATTGGTGTGTTTGTGCATTCTTATTTATTTAAAGTTGTTTACATCATTATAGGAGCTTTATGTTTAAATATCTAATAAGAAATAGCTTAGTTTAACACTGATTTTCTTTGTCCTACCTTGTTTGAATGTACTTAACACTTTAAAGAATATGCACTTTTATAAACATGAGAATTGTCCAGCGTATTGGCGAACACCTTCTGCAACTTGATTAAGGATGATTACATCCTTCTAACCTGGAGCTTTTGATTCATTTGTAGACAGAAAAGAAGGCGATGGGTCTTCCCATGTGGTCGTGATGCCTGCGGCCTCCAAGCGAGGCAGGAAAAAAAAGACGGCACTTTCCAGGGTCGGTGGAATGGGTGGAACAGGAAATGAAACGCTAATACTGGCTCACCTGACAGCTGGCGGACAGGTAAGAATTCAAAAAGGGAAGAGATTCTGACAGAGAACTATCGATAATAAACAGGATGATAAGTTAACTTTGAATACTATTTTTGACAGTTGGCATCTTTGCAACATCATACTGGAGACCCATATGACCTGTCAAATGAAGAGGAAGACCACGGCACAAAAGATAGCACTAAGACCTACAGGTACAGTGTCAAAATACACCTGCTGTGCATCCCTGTTTCGCCTTGCGCTAGCTACTGAATGTAAGCACACCTCTTGCTCTGTGTCCTGATACAATCAGCATAGAGAAGACCAGCTTGTGTAGATGAGCTTGGCTGGCTTGATAAAAAAATATCTGAAACACACACACACACACACTCCTTTGATTGCCCTTCACTGCATGTTGTGGCAGAACATGCCTGCTTCTGTAGAGGATAGTTGATTCCTTCCCCGAATGTATTTGAACTACAAATACATCAGTGCTTCGTAGATGCCCTTTTTGTTTCCGCACACTGGACATGAATTGCTATCTGGTCGCTACTGTCCTCTTTGTCTTTGTATTGCATGCTCTTGGAGTTATAAACTCTCAAGCACTCTTTTTACTTTTTCAAGTATCTTAATACCTCTCCGTACAACTTATCCTGTGTTCACACGTCTTCTACATTTGATTTACCCCCCCCTCCCTTCCTGCTTGCATTTATATATCTTACATGATCCTTTTTTCCTTTTTATTTTGAGTTTCATTTTCCATCATTTCTCATTTCTTTCTGTGGGTCAATGCTTCCTTCCCCTGTCTCCTTCTTGTCCATTTTACTTTCTTCCAACTCTCTCTCTCTTCTGTTTACTTTTCTATATATGTGTCCCTCTCCTTCCTTCTTGTTCTGTCCGTCCTGGCCCCCCCCTCCCCAATTCTGTGTCTCTCCGCCTGTAGGTGCCGGATGTGTGCGGCGACCTTCCTCAGTAAGTCTGACATGCAGATCCACTCCAAGTCGCACACAGAGGCCAAACCTCACAAGTGTCCTCACTGCGCCAAGTCATTCGCCAACTCCAGCTACCTGGCCCAGCACATCCGCATCCACAGCGGGGCCAAGCCTTACACCTGCTCCTACTGCCAGAAATCTTTCAGGCAGCTCAGTCATTTACAGCAGCACACACGGTACTGCAGACCCCACCTCCCAGCTACCAACCCCAAACCCCCTGTCCTTTAACTTACTCTGCAAAGTGACTTTTAGAAGCCCAGACTCCTTTTTTCTTCCTCCTGGGGAAGAGGATGGAGTGGTGTGCAGATGCTTATTTCACAGCCATTTAATGTTGGCATGCTAACACTTCCATCCAGAAGTGACCTTTTCAGAAAAATGGAAGTCAAATGATATCTTTCTAAGTTCACATGTTTTCATAATTTATACCATCATATGAATGGGCATTTGAAATGCATGGAGCTCTGTTATATTCATTTGATATAATGAGCATATTTTGCCCATTCTTTCTTTTTTCATTTGTGACTGTGCTTCTCTTTGTGTAGCTTGTATTGCATTTTTTTCTTTATGTTTTTTTTTTTTCTTTTTGTTTGCATGTTCTGTCATTTCTTCTGCCAGTGCCTCCCAAACACACACAACTCACATATACAGAATAAGAAATACATGTCCAAATACAGACTTTGTTCCATTGTGCTTCCCATTCAAACTGTCCAGTTATTGTCTGGTATACTTCCTTGTCGATGCTTTTTTTTCTTGCTTTCTCCATTGAATGGTAAATTACTACAGAATTCCTTTGTTACCATGCTTTGCTTTCCTGCTCTCTGCATTCATTTGATTCTAGTCGTCCTGTTGCTTTTCTTCTTGGCTTGTCTCTTTCATCAAATTATTTGAAAGAAGTTTGTGGCGGCACAAACTAACTAAATGGGTGCATTTATAAGACCATTCAGCAAAATTATTACATTCAACATATCTTTTTCTTCTTGACTTCCAAATCACCCAGAGCAGAATGACATGCATGAAAGGACAGTGTCATAATAATTCACACTCGTGCTTTGTCACTTTGTGATTGAGTGAATTTTAGAGGTTAATGTTAATGCTTATATAATATAATAATAATAATTTGTAACTGATACTAAGTGGCAACATTTTGTTTGAGTTAATTTTTCTGTGCTTCAATCTGACAGGTTTTGATAAATTGAGATGATCATTTTCTATACTTTCATACACATTAGCAGATGTTTTTTTTCAGTATACCATAACTATCTGTTTTCCTTTCTCATATCTGCCCTCATCAGGAACCACACAGAGTCAAAGCCTCACAAGTGTCCACATTGTACCAAGTCATTTGCCAACTCAAGCTACCTGGCCCAACATGTCCGCATACACACCGGAGTGAAACCTTACTCCTGCTCGTACTGCCAAAAGAGCTTTAGACAGCTCAGTCACCTTCAGCAGCACAACAGGTAAGTCAATCACTGGTCTTGGGTTTCTCACTTGCATTAGCGTCTTCCTGCGCGCCGATAGATCACCATGAAAGTGCTAGGAGTCTGTGAATGTATATGCATATGTTTTTTTGTTTTTTTTATTCAATCCAGGATCCACACAGGAGATCGTCCCTATAAGTGTTCACATCCAGGCTGTGAGAAATCTTTCACACAACTTTCAAATTTACAGGTGTGTGATAGTTTTTAGCTTCTTGTTCATGTAATGTTATTATCTGGAGAGCCCTTTGCTCTATTGTGAAACCTTTCTTTCCAATTATAGTCTCATCGACGTCAACACAACAAGGACAAGCCCTACAAGTGCACCAATTGCAATAAAGGATATGTAGATTCAGCAAGTCTGGAGGTGCACATGTCCACACACACTGTCAAACACGCAAGGATCTACTCCTGTGGGCTCTGCAACCGTACTTATACCTCAGTAAGATCGATGTCCTTTTCTGAAGAGCATTTCTGCATGAAAAACTATGAATCGCCTCTCTGGTGTCAGACAACTGGCAGCTACTTTACACCGTGTAGTCATGTGTCCACTGTTTCCCCTCTACCTATCCTCTCTTCATCTCAGGAGACGTATCTGGTGAAACACATGGAGAAACACAACCCAGACCAGTTGAGTGCAGCAGCAGCACGGTCGACACAACAGAACCAGAACCACAACCAAAGCCAGGCCCAGGGTCAGACTGCAGCTCAGGGCCAGGTGGAAAACGAAGAAGGAGGAGCGAGCCGACTTGGGGGAGCTGGGAGTGGAGGAGGCCAGCAGGGGCAGAGCCAGAGCAACTACCCCCAGACAGAAACCATTTCCTGTCCATTTGACCTGCACCAGTATAAAACAGTCTCTGCCAGTGACATCCAGTACAAGCCAGTCAGTGTAGCGGATCTAACTTCCCACAAGGACCTCTGTCTCACTGTGTCGGCCTCCACCATTCAAGTGGAGCACCTCAACTCTTAGAGTTTTATAAGAGGAATGAGTTTGGGCGGTGGGGAAGCGGAATATTGTTTTGAAATATGGAGGATGAAGAAAAAAAGCAATAATTAAATGATAAAGGAACTTTAAAACACAAAAGACTGTGCCTGAACAATGGTTTGAGACTAACAGGATAAGCAGTGTGGTAACACAGTTCACTGAAGATTTTGTTGAATTTTTTTTTTTGTTGGTTTTTTCTGCCTTGTTTTTTCCCCCGTTGCTAACCTGTTCCTGTTGGAGTAGAAAATAGATCAAAAGATTGCAATAAAGTATCTTTCAGTCCATCACAGTGATGGTTTTATGATAGGGAAAAGACTCGAAGAGACATTTCTTCTCTTTATTGTTTTATCACTTCAGATTCAGTCAAATCAATCTAAGGCCTCTCTGTTTCAGAAAATTGGCAATCGACTGTGAAGGTACATTTTTATACTTTCGTACAAAGACTTTTGGTGTTTTTTTCTAAGTGTTAAAACCTCTGCAATGTTGTAAAATAAATTCCTGAAATAATGAAATAATACTTTCTAACCATAAAAGGGACATCAATGTTATTTCCTTTTCAGAAAAGAAAAAATAGCAGTCAAGTATATATACTTATATACAACCAGTTTATAAAGTATGATTGTTCGTTTAAAGGATGAGGTGATCCTTATAACCCATTTAGATCCATTAGTGTGATTCACATGGTGTGACTCACATACTGAGTCTGTTCATGTTTCATGTAATCCTACTGTACAGCTTTGTGTGTATGTCCTAAAAGTAATGTTATCCAAATGTGTTGCTATTATACTTCCACAATAAGAATGTGTATAATATTTCTTTACACACATACCGCACACACGTTTTTTTCCCAGCTTAAACTACAATAAACCCTCAGAAATTATTTTCATTGGAATTTTTTCAGATTCAGTAAATGCTTTGATAAATACGATAGATTTTCCTGAAGCACTGCACTCACTTTGAATTAATACAAAATATTCGAATGAAGAATTAAGAACTATTCATAAATACTCAAAAAAATACAAACACTTGACATTTTCCAAGATTTGAAAAAAAAACATGTGAAACCTATTTTTACAGAAAAACTATCGACTACATTTTTGTGCTATAAACCTAATGGATAACATAATCTGTTACTTCTGCCTGTGTAACGCATGATATCAATGTTGGTATTGTGCACCCAAATGTATTTATTGTTTTAAGCATGTCTGCTCTGCTGGAATGTGCAAATAGTAGTGCGGTGTTTACAAAAGTGGCCTGTACCATTAGAGAAGAGGGGTTTAATGAAAATATTACCAGCATTATTACGGTACCGGGTTTGTTTTATTTTAACATACAAGGGGCAAGGTGGTTACATGGCGCAAAACGTGTTCTTAATATGACTGCTTAATGAAGGGTGTCAATCTTATCTACAACCTAAAACACATTGCGAACACGGAAAAGTGGTATCGTCCACCGTTCTCTGCAGTCTGCAGTAGATATGGCGTCACTGAAAAGTGTAGGAGTCGAGAAACTTCCCCATGTAAATAACGCCAACAAGAGAACTGCTTAACAGAGTTTATAGCGCTTAGCTTATATATATTTACCAGCTTATTTTTTAAGTATGCCAAGGAAAAAGCCATTTAGCAACAAACAGAAGAAGAAACAGCTACAAGTCAAACGGGAGAGAAAGAGAGGTAACTGCATTTTCTATTAGCGTTACCATGCTAGCGTTAGCACTGAGCTAACGGTTTGTGCTGCTCAGACAAATGTGACATTAGTGAAGCAGCGAAGTGTTTTTGGTGACTGTTGTGTTTGGTTACGTAAGATGTACAAGTAGAGCATGAGATCACTTTGAGCCTGTGAAAGAAAAACACAAATTGTCTGTCAAGTCAGGCTAATTGCAAAAACAAGCATTGTAAAATAACTTGTAACTTGGTATCACAGGCATGAAACGGCATAACAATTATTTGTAGTCTTTTGACCAGGTACAATTGAGTGCTAATCCAGCAGGGCAGGTGTAATCTTACCTACAATGACTTTATAACAACATTGAATGGTGATGACATGTTTGCTGAAAGATAGTTGGTTATTCAAAAGCAGTATATTCAGGTACATTTCTCACCACAATATACAATAACCAGCTTGAACATAACATTTTAATCTGTCGATATTGGCAAAATATTTAGAATTACAGTCAAATCAGTTGCTGGTTTGTGCCTTCACCAGTATATTGAGTCAGTATAGTCAAGCTGTAAACTTGTCAAAACAATCTAAATGAAACTTTTTTTTTCCTTCTATATTGGAAACACTTCACTGTTTAATTTCTCAAAAGTTGTTGGCCCTTTTCAAGGTAAAGATACCAGACTTTCTCATGGATTAGGAATTGGCTGAGCCAACGCACAGGATATATTGATATCTCTAACTACTAATAAGTGAAAAAAGTACCGGTATATCTGTATGATATAAGCCTGTGTTTTATTGTGACTCCTGTTCCTTGCCTCTGCCGTCCAGGTGACACAGGTTCTGGGCCAAGCAGCCGCAATGCCAGCGTCGAGCGAGGAGAACGACAATCGGACACCTCAGACAGTGAGACCACTGATATTAGGAGACTAAATCAACAACCCTTTAGCAGAGAAGGTAGATATGACCCCAACAGGTGAGTTATCAGTTTAAATTTCTTTTTTTGTTTTTGTATTCTTTTTTTACGATCTGTTGATTTAAATACATGCAAGCTCCCAACAGCCTGGCACCCCTACATGTTTGACCTTCCCAGCACACAGTTCCCCACCACATTCCTAGTGGTGTCCTCTCCTATGCAATCATAGCACCTAAGCTATAGAAATATCTCTCACTCTTCCTTAGATATTGCCATTACCTACACCCAATTAAAACTCAACTTAAACTTACTTTTACTTTCTTTTCTTTGAGGCCTTTATTTTACCCTCCTGTTTCGTTTTCACATTTAACTGTCTTTGTCTAGGTTGTGTTTTCATGTCATGACAATAATTGTCCTTCATTTTTCTGTTTCGCTTTTACCAATACACCACCTTTTGGTTACTCTGTTGTTTACCAGTATGCTCTATAAGCTGTCGGAGTGATTGATTTGACAAAATGCATTTTCTGTTGCAAAAAAAAGTTGAACTACCAAAAAAGCTGCTGCTTGGTAGTCTTAAATAATTAATTAGAGCAATATGGCAGAGTATGACGGTAATAAGAGAAAGTGACCAGGTGTTCAACACTGCTATTAAGTGATTTTATTTTAGTGGACTAAGCTTACATTATGGTTGTCTATAGAAAACAATAAAATGGGATTAAAAACATATTCTAAACAGAAATTGACTTAGACATCTGGTTTCTTAGTGTGTGATATGAAGTGACATACATAGAAAAAGTAAATTGTCTGTCAATTTTGCGTGGTTAGTCATCCACTTTTTGGATATAACAACCAATTCTAGCCAAATAATTTTATAAGCTGTATTAATAACCCTCCTTGACTGCTCCCTCAGGTTCCGACTGCACTTTGAGAAAGAAAGTAAAGAAGAGGTGGAAAAGAGGAAGAAGTTGGCCATGGAGAAGGTGCTGCAGCCTATCTCAGACAAAGAACTTGAGACAAACATCCATGACATCTACCCCTCAGACAAAGGTCTGCTTAACTTTTATGCTTTACACATGACCGTCTGAAAATAAGCCAAACAGATGAACAGAGTGAGTCACCGCTTGACTCATTGAAACTTGATTATTAACTGCCAGGTCTTGGTTTCCCACGACGACCGTCCTGGAATTATGAGATGACCCGAGAGAACCTAATGAGGAAAGAGGAGAAGTCATACAGAGAGTACCTGGATGACCTGCACTCTAGAAACCCACCTGGCTCTCTTAGCCACTTTGAGCACAATCTTGAGGTTAGTGCCATCATTGATTAACTCACAAGGTGCCATTTGGCTATAAAATTGGCAGGTTAGACTATGAACTCATTCTTTTCATTAATTCTTTTTTTGCTTCTGGGTCAGAGTAATCTATGTCCCTTGGGAGCAGCTGTTTTTCCAACTGCATACTGTGTTCAACAGTAGTATGAATGCCAGTCTGTGGTTATTTTGAAGTATGCCAGTCCCGGCTAAGCTGGTTTCCATCTTGGAATGCGGAAGTAAATCACAGCTCAGCTGATAGCAACGCTGTTGAAGTCTAGCATCCACTTACAGTCTGAAAAAAAGCTGACAAGTGAAATTGGTGGTATCTTTATGTGGTTTGGTCTCATTGTTATGATTTCCCCTGTTACTATGGCCTCTGCTGTCTGTCATGTCAATCTCTGACCTGGCGCTTTGCATTGTGGGAATCAGTAGGTGAGGGAGACTGCTCTGATGCATACTGTAGATATTTCCAGAAGCAGTATACATCAGGTTAGTTTTGGTATACTGCAGATCTCGCATTTGTTTGCATACTGCATTTTGGACAAATAAGTGTATGCTACAAGTATAGTAGGTGGTTTCAAAACAGCCATCGTGTTTTCAGGTGTTCCATTCCTTGTAAGATTATGGATGTCTCGTCCATCCCATTCTCAGGAACAATTAATCTTCATCAGTCCTCTGTACTTACAGTTCAAATAAATTGCCTTCAAATACGTAATATCTTTTCATTAAATTCCTTAACATCTATGTTGTACACTATATGTGTCTGAGCAGGCCTGGATGTAAACTGTTGCTTAATGGACTGAGAGGGGCACACAGCTGCAGTGTTGTAACTTGCTGTTTATATAAGTTACATTTTTGTGCTGATATTTTGCACTTGGTAGTTACTAGTGTGTGTTTAAAGTCCCACTCCAGGTAATTTGCAGTTGTTTGTCTTGGCAGTGAAACCAGAAAGTTCAAATCTGCTCAGTTCTTTTAAACTACACAGCAAGTAATGCAATACAGGTCGGACCTCATCAATTTGCTTGTGCACCTGGATCAGACCATTTATTAACCTTCACCTGTGTGCACACCTGCTTCGACCCTTTCTGCCCCCACTAGTTTTTATTCTAGTAGGTTTTGAATGCAGCCTTTTGACACATCTTTGTTAAATGAAGCAGGTTTAAACGGCTCAGACTTCAGCACCTTTTCTAGGCAAAATCAGTATTTATGAATCCTGTTGAACCTCTTGGCAGCAGACACTGCATGAAGCAATCTTGCTTGTTAATGAGCTTCCTGTAAATTTATGAGTACCTAACTGACTTTCTGTCTTCCAGTTTATGTCTCCAGGATGTAGCATGTAGTGAATATTGAATTGTGAGAATGTAAGATCATCTATATGGCCTATTTTTGTACCCATGTATTATCTGATATTTTTCTCTGGGGACAAGGTACCATCATATCTTACATGCTGTGTAATGCTTTTTAGTTTTGCTAGTTTTGGCTATGAAAATCATTAAAAAAAAATGTAAGTCGAAAACCTGCAGATAATTTAATTTCAAAGCGTGGGCTGAGCTCAGGAGGCACATCATCACAGCAGTAGCAGGGCTTTAGCAGCTGCCGGTGTGATAAGTGGCTCTTGGTAATCTAGAGATGATGGCTTTATGAGTGCAGCCGAGGATGAGAATGATGGAAAAATGACACGTATATGAAGAAGCTGCTTGTCTGAACAGGTTGCTTTGCTTGTTGAACTGGAGTTTGTTTTAAAACATTAAGATAGATAATGAAAGTAGAGAGAAAAGTCTATATATTCAAGAAAATGTCTAAGAAAAAGCTTGTTTTCCTAATAAACTGTCATGCTGAGAAAACTGAAATTGTGCATTCCTAAGGATTCCCTCTCTACCTTTACTTTTTTCCTCTCTTGTAGACATGGAGGCAGCTATGGAGGGTGTTAGAAATGTCAGATGTCATCCTGCTCATTGTGGACATAAGGCACCCGGTAGGTGATGTTGGAAACAAAAGCCTGCTGGATAAATGAGACCACTAGATGGTGACAATTCAACTTGAATTTGTAAATATCTAAGATAATTGTCAACATTATATGAACCCTTATTCTATTCTAAAAGAGAAATCATGAACAATACTCAAACTAAAAACTCTCGATTCTATAACTCTTGTACTTTACTCTTATACTAATGTTTTGATAGTTATCTGCTTTTGCAAGTGAAGTTAAAGAACAGTTGGCTTTGATTTTAGACAATTCTTACCTCAATTGTGTTACTATGATTAAATGACCATATTTGGTTTTTAATTTGATCGTGACATTAGAAGTTCAAATCAGAAGTGTCTTAAAGTATATCACTTTCCCATTGTTTCCCTTCTCAAGTGTCTCATTAAATATTAATTATGTTGATTTAAATGTTCTTTTTGATGATTTAGTTATATTTAATGAGTCTGAGAAAATGTGTGCATTCATTTAGCGCAGGGTTCAATATATATCTGTGTGATTGGATACCAAGTTAAAATAATATTTATAATACAGTTCCTTGGTTCTTGGTATAAGACATCAGGCCTTGAAATACTTATTCTAACAACCAACAAGCTAGAAATCTGTAATGTGAAGTGAACTCAAGTCCACTGTTTAGATTGTTCATTATTAACATAAAGCTTAAAACAGCTTATGTGGTATTGTTCATATTTATAAGGATATGATCCTGTGATTTACTGTATAAATGAGCTAGATATACTTTCTAACAAGAGGTGTCCTCATGTAAACCACCCAGGTGCTGCAGTTCCCTCCTGCCCTGTACCACTATATCACAGGAGAGCTCCAGAAGCAGGTGGTCCTGGTTTTGAACAAAGCTGACCTGTGTCCTCCTCCACTGGTGATGGCCTGGAAACACTACATGACCTCCCAGTTCCCCAACCTACACATAGTCTGCTTTACCTCCCACCCTGGGCAGCCCTACAGCACAGGTGAGGAGTGGAGAGGTAGAGTGGGGGGAGGGTAAACGTAGGCAGAGAAACTGGGGAAATATGAAGAGGAATGTGTAACACAAAAAAAAAAAAAAAGGCACAAGATTGTTGAAATGGAAATAAACCTGCCGTAATGTTGATTTAATTTGGGTGAGATTCACAGTCTGCCTCTTTCTTCTGGCTTGTAGTGCTCCAAAAGAAGAGAATGAGAAGGAAGGCTGACTGGAATTATGCTGGAGGTCCCATTGATATCCTGAAGGCCTGTCAGGAGATCACTGCAGGCAGAGGTGGGTGTCTGTCTACTATAAATCTTGCAAACCCATAAAGAAAAGTACACTAATCAGAATATATATTTTTTTATTGTCAAGTACATTTACACATACAAGGAATTTGTCTTGGTGTATTGGTGCAAAAACAGTTTTATATATATATACAAAATATCCTTAAAATTGCCCTTAAGCCTTGTTCACACTTGCACGAACTTCAAAATACTTTTTAGTTTGTTGGCTGAGCTGCATGTGTGAACGCAAACAGCCGCAGAAAGTCGAAGTGAGCTGATATTAGAACTTGAGTAAGTGTGAGGGAGTGTTGATGATTATTCCCTGCAATCGGGGCATGACTATAGAATGTGTGCACACGGCCGTTGTGATCTCCATACACGTGAATAAACTGCATTATGTTTTCTCTTCACCAGTAAATTCTTTTCGGTGCTTTTGTTGATATTGTGATTCTGAGGATATACACATAGCGTAAATATAAAGGGCCAATATTCTCATTATAGCATCGCATAGAGGATTCTGTCGCTTCGTCTGCTACTTCAGCGTCTCTCTTTTTCCATGATGTTTTGCTTCCCCATCTGATCTCGCAAGGATAGTCTCCTGCTGTGAGGAGCATGTGTGAACAACCAGATTTTTCTGGGGCAGTCCAACTGAAATTTTCAGGAGTGCATTTGTGAAAATGACTATACAGTTGTACAGTCTGTGAACGTATTCCTTGGTTTGTACATTTTTATTGATTTTCTTACTACAACCTTCTTTTTTTGTTGTTGTCAAAGTTGACCTATCCAGTTGGGAGAAGAAGATTCAAAGAGATGCTGTTGCCGAGCGCCTGGATGGAGAGCGTCCAGATGAAGGAGCAGAGTCAGTGCTGGTGGAGCATCAAAGTGACCGGGCTATGGATATGAGCAGCCTATCCCAGGAGCTCTACAAAGATGGAGTCCTCACAATAGGATGCATAGGTAACCATCTGAGTTTTCTATGAGCAATTGGACCTTGTAGCCAAGTTCAGTGATTTATTTTCTTGAAATAATTCCAAACAAAATCATGAAAAGAAATGCAGATTTATTTCTTAGAAACCTTTTTGGAGTTCTTTAAGATCCTACACTGTATTTTGTGTTCTTTGTGAAGAAAACTGCACCCATAGATAACAACTTTCGATCCAATCTACTAGATAAAAGATTTAGCAGAGATTGTGAGTCAAAGCCTATCCGTGAATCTAAAGTTTTTTCACTTTAATGGGATTTAGAGAGAAAATATATATTTTTGGACCTATTTAAAATCCACTGTTTTTTAAACTAAGCTATAAGCTAAAGTAGAGCAACAGGTTGGTAAATGAAAACCAGACGAAATCAGCAAACTGAATTAGGAACATATTTTCTTGATACCAAACCCTTGCTGTTTTTCCCCCTACAGGCTTTCCAAATGTTGGTAAGTCTTCAGTTATAAACAGCCTGGTGGGAAGGAAGGTGGTCAGCGTGTCTCGAACTCCAGGCCACACCAAATATTTCCAGACCTACTACCTCACCCAGACAGTCAAACTCTGTGACTGCCCTGGATTGGTTTTCCCCTCCCGCGTCGATAAACAGATACAGGTATAAGCTCACACTATGGTACTGGAAAGCAGATGTGACTTTGAGTTTTCTTGCCTGTTTAGGCTCAGTAGAAATGTAATTGTGTTAAACAGCACACGCACAGAGATCTGGGAAAGTGCATTATTGATTTTCTACAATCCTGCTCGTTATCTTTCAAACACTCTTTATGAATTTCAAAGTACTTTTATATGAAAGCTACACTTTACAAACTTTGGGAACTGTCTTGCAGTTTTCAAAACTGGGTTTGAACTTTTGTTTGATTTTGAATATTAATGGGGTTTTTTTTCCATCTTACTTTTGTGTTTTGTCTTTAACTGTGTTTTTATTTCTCTAGATTCTGGCAGGCATCTACCCAGTGTCTCAGCTGCAGGAGCCCTACAGCTCAGTTGGTTATCTGTGTGAAAGAACCCCGTTTCTTTCTGTGCTGAAGCTGAAACATCCCAAATTGCTGGAGAGCAAACCCCACCAGAGAAACGAGGGGTCTGAGGAGCTCAGCTGGACTGCCTGGGATGTGTGTGAGGGTAAGCCAGAGTTTGGTTGGTACAGTTGCAATTCATAAACTTCACTACAACCTCTGTTCACCAAAACATTGACCTCTCTTGCAGACACCAATGTTATCGGCCTAGCTGTATGAAATGTAAATAGTTGTTTACATATAAGAAGCCAATCCCCACTTTCAACCAGTGAAGGTTTAGGCTGGTATTAATGTGTCTGCTTATTGTCACCTACAGCTACAGCTATAGAAATATAGCAGGGTTAGTATAGCACAGAAACACTCTTAAAGTCCACATGTTTTTAAAAGAACGTATTTATCACTGTTTGAAAGTGTGACTCAAATAGATTCAAAAGACACAAAAGGGGACACAGTACTAGATCGTAATTATAAAGAGGTGCAGAAAATTCATAAATTGATCTTATGCAGGGAAATAAATGCTTGGTGCTAAAAAAAAACAAAAAAAAACAGCACCCCCTTACCTGTGCAAACTATTAAAAGTCAGATATTAAACCAGTCATGCTTTAACCAACAGGTGAATATTATGAACAGGATCCTAAAAAAAGTCATATTGAATTATTTCTGAAGTGTACACACCTAATTAAGTCAATGTCTGAGTACTTCCCAACTTCCTTTTCCTATCTGATATACTCAGTACCCAACCACTATCACCCATGCTGAGTTTAATTAGCATTGTAATGATCTAAATGGGTTTTTGCTCACAGTACACAGAAATAAGATAAAATAGTTACAGGCTAAATTGACGATACTAAGTGGAAGAATCCATTGATTTCTCTGTTTAATCTTTCCATGTAATTTGTTTGCTTCGAGGAAAAAAGGAATATCGTTACACTTTTCCTTTAATTATGACTAATACAATAAAACATAGTAGTATGTTTTTATATAACTAACATTTAAATACGGCCTCTCTGTCCCTGTTTTCTCTCTTTAGCCTGGGCAGAGAGAAGAGGCTATAAGACAGCAAAAGCAGCTCGCCACGATGTTTACCGGGCAGCTAATAGTCTCCTGCGTTTGGCCATTGATGGCAGACTGTGTCTCTGCTTAACACCACCTGGCTACAGCTGCCTGAGAGGTAAAGTGTGCTCCTACACGTCAACATTTCTGTTTTAAGGGAATCTGTAAGGTTCAAACAGCAGGAGGGTAGAATTGATTTGTTCCTGGGACTATTCATCGTCTACAGAGCATTGGGAGAATCACCCTGACTTGCCGGAGATTATAGCCCTCCAAGGTAGGACGACAGCGGAGGAAGGGGCCGGAGAGAGGGACGATGACGATGATGGAGAATCCAGCACAGAGCCCGAGGAAGAGAGAGACCGAGATGCAGACGATGATGAGGACGGAGATGATGAAGATGAAGGGTTTGGACATCCTAGAGGGAAGGAGGATAAGCCCTCTGGCTTTACTGTCAACATGTACAACGTCCTCCGGGAAAATGAGTGCGTGTGATAACATATGTTGAGCGCGAATACATAAGTTGTTCCTTTTCCCAAAGTGTTCCCCGTTTCCCCCAGTTCATTCTTCATTCCTTTTTTCCCCAAATCTGCATTCCTTCTCATTTGTTCCTGCATCTCCACCACTCATGTCAATATCTTCTCTGTACATTGACATGATCTAATCTAATTAATTCAACCTGCCCTCTATATTATACAGAGCATATTCATGTATTCATGCTGTGCCTCTGCTCTGCTAGTTCATCCATAAAGCTTTTTCTTTAGTGTTGCTTCTAGAAATTGGTTTGGATTGGTTTTATTTAATCTTTGTTAATTGCATGTAGTTCTCTGAGAAAAACGAACAAAGTAAGTTCCTTTAGCCTGAAACAATCATCATCTGACTGGTTTTCGATCTGTTTATCAATAAGTGACTTCACAGCTGAGATGCCAAAGTTCAGGGAGCGACGACAAAACAAATCAGAAGCACTGTCATTATGATGTCATTGACTGGAGCCACCGCTCGACTCTCAGAGCAGCTGGGGACTTAAGCACAGAGGCTCTAAATCTTCTTTACAGACCGGAGTTAGTCAAAACTTTGGTCAAGGGTGTGGGGTGGGATAAATGAGATATACAACCATTAAAAATGGTATGCATAAAACCAACATGATCACTCATACTTTAGCTGAACAGTTTCACAGCTTAGTCAGAGATCATTGATTTACACTTTGTTTTATTTTGATGAAACTGTAACTGAGAGTGATATTTAGTTTCTGTGGTTCTACATAGCAGAAAGTTTCATAAATATATTTTGATGGGTTTTGGTTGACAGTGGAATAGTTAAAAGTTGTTAAAAAAAAAAAAAAAAAATCCTGTATTGCTGTTTGAGGTCATTTCAGGAATTTAACCTGTAGTTTTTTTTTTAAACTATTCCAACAATAATCCTTCAATCCTAATAGAGCTCTACAGTATTAAATGCAGGATGGTTGGTACATTCATTCAGCAGGTTTTTATTTTAAAGGGCAGTGTGTTGGATTGACACCAACTGAAACTGCTTAAAAATCAGTTAAAGGGATAGTTTGCCAATTTTTGGACAGTCACTTATTTATTTCTTATTGAGAATGTGAAGATGGATGTCACTCAGGGGACAGGAGAAGGTTAGCTTTGTGTAGCACAAAGACTGGAAATGAGATATCAGCTATTCTAACTCTGTAAAAGGCAACAGAAAACACTGAATTTGACCTTTCACGATCACTTTGCCGTTGACATTACTCGGTTAGTTTTTACAACAAGGCAACAAACCCTCTATTTTCAATCAAAGTGTTCTATTTTAACATTTCTTGCAGCAAATTCCTGAACTCTCTGCTGGTTGTCTGACAACTTCAAGACTATTAAGTCACTGCCTGGCTAAAACGAAAATGTCTAGCACCATCTGAACTGTAGTCCTGTATACACTGTTGTCACTTTGAATTCCAGTCTTTGTCCTGAGCTAAGCTAACAAGCTGCTGGTTGTAGTTTCATACTTACTGTCAAGACACGAGAGTTAAATCAATCTGCTCACACAACTCTCCTAAAAATAAACAAGAGTCTTTAAAATGTCTCATTGTTCCTTTAACCACAGAGAGAGAGAGATCGTCTATCTTAGCTTCCATCTGTCCATCCTTAGAGAAAACATTATTAACATTACACTCCATCTTTGCTCTGCTACTCGCTTTATGGACTATAAATGACGTCATAGTTTTGTAAGATATTTGCGATACTCAAATTTTCTCTTCAAACTTGAAATTTCTCTCTCTCTCTCTCTCTCTCTCTCTCTCTGGCCCGCTTCAATCCTTAGAGCTGTATTTTTCGTGTGCTGTTGCTTTACCTCATTTATTCTGTGAGGGAACTCTACAGTGCTGTGTTACTGTGTAATGCATCAGGATAGAGCCACATGCAGACATTTCTACCAATGGTACAGTTAGAAGCACTCACCGGTAATCAACAACGACATTCTGTTAGAAAACACAACAGACATTTAGTTGTGATGATGTGGATTTATGGAAGTATTAAGACACGGTGTCTGGTGAGTGTAGTGGGAAGGCTTGAGGTGTATTCAGGCTATTTGCTGCATTCCTCATTTCATTCCTATAAGTATGCCTAATGATGACTGGATGGCTTTCTGCAATAAAAGAAATAGTCATTAAAACCTCAATGCTGTCTTTGATCGTTTGATTTTTTTGTAAGATATTAATTGTAACTTGTGTGGGATAATGAGTGAAGGTTATTAAATGTATTTTCAGAGAAATATATTTCACAGATGAACCCTACTGATTTCTGGTTTTACTAAAAAGTCATAACACATGATGGGCCAATGCCTTTTTTATTTTTTTTAATGCAACTCATTTAAGAGAGAGCGGATGATGAACTTTTTAATTGTTTACACCAAATATTAGAGGAGATTTGTGATCCGTGGTCAGCCTGGTCATATTTGGATGGGCTCTGTTAGACTAATTACTCCGTGTGCTGACTGAATGCCAAGCACACAGAGTTATGAAGTTATTCTCATGGAGATGTTTGTGTTTTATGGTTTAAGTTGTCTTGTAATTAGTCTGGGGATTTTCTTCTATCAGCACCAATGACTAATGAGATTTACTGATTCTGAGCTTTACTCAGAGCTTATTAAAGTCCTCTTAATGTACTTCATTAATTTGCAGAAGGACAAGATTTGAAGTTTCAAGCATAAAAAGAAGCAACAACAAAATAATTCTCAAGAAAGAATTCAATGTATTGGCTCCTTTTAGCTCTCTCAGTATACCTATTTTTGAATGGGCCTCTTAAATTACATACAAAACAAATGTTATGTTTAACTCTGCGATGAGTAAGTGTCAGCTGTTCTTATGACCAATGCATTACTGAATAGACATTTATAACTGGGAGGTTTAGAAAATAGAAACGTAGAGTCAAACATGAAAACCTTTTTGCTTCAACGACACCAGTGTGAGACTAGCTTTGAGTCTGTTTTAATCATAATGGGGTTCACTTTAACCTTTAATTAAACAGGATATGTATGGTAGAGAGAAAGAGAAACATTGTCCACTTTGCCACTGCTCTTATTAACCATGGACCATGTGGAATAAATTAAAAGCTCTCCCAACTTCTAATAAAACGATTTCCATAGCCATGTGTTAGAAATTTGAAGCATATGCGTGACATTTATCTGTCACTTGAGTGCTGTATGTCTTAGTCTTTATGGGATGGCTGTGTTGACGTATTTGTTAAATATTTCACACTTCTGACGCCTATCCAAGCCTCTTGTTAGGCTGTTCCAATTATCTCGTTATGTTTATCATGACCCATTGGGCACCATTCATTGGCAAGTAAGACGCCATGATGATAATCACCGCTGAGCATTGCCATAATCATTATTTACGGGATGGAAGTGGGTGGAAGTCCCCTGGTTGTATAATTTGGATTCAGTGCCAACTTGTATTGTACTCAGAGATGCTATTTGCTGACTAGATAAACTCAGAGGGGGGAAGAGATGGAATCATCTGGAATTGTTTCCTATTCGCAGCCGGAGCCATAAGCTGCTTAATTTCCCCTGCTAGAGCTCTGACTGTGTTGTGGCCCTCAGACCTGTATGGCTGTAATTAAAGCCAGACAAAGGACGTAGATTTACTGGAGCATGACACCATAAATTTCAAAACTGTTAATTAAATTCTGCTGCGTTAAATGTCTTTACTGTCTGCACTGGTCACGCCTAAGATGCTCATGTGGTTTGAATTTAATCTAATGTTTTTTCTTTTTTTTTCTCATGACGCCATAACGAGGTTCAGTGGACTCTTGCCCCCTCTCTCCCTCTCCCCCTCTCTAATTTGCCCCATTTTTTCTCCCTGGGTGACCCATGATAACATGGAGGCAAGACCAGGGACCAATTACTTTTTTTTTCATGAGAGCCAGAGCATAAGCAGAGTTGAAAATAATCATTAGTCTAGTTTTATATGCTCCCATGGGTGCTGCATACACACACACACACACACACACGCTCCCACACACACACACATGCACGCGCACTCAAACAGGTGAAAGAAGAGAGTGAATTTGAGAGGAAAGTTGTAAAAAGAACAACAGCCAACGTGAGAGTGTTTCATTTACAGACAAAAAAAAAAAATCTAATGTCCCAGTTGGTTTTGTATAAACAACCAAACTGCAGAACATCTCATTATAGTAAATTGCAGTGATATATCTGAGTTGGCAGGTACACCTACGTGGTCACTAGAGGGCTATCAAAGCCAGCAGTGGTGTACGTCTGTGCTGCAGTTAATAGTCAGGTGCACAGAGCTGATTGTGCACAGGCTTTTCATTTGTGGTGTTCATAGTAGTTATATGTATTATGTTACATGATATAACAACCATGTTCAGTTTGTAAGAAAAAGTGGGTCCCAACTTATTATTAGAATCGGAGAGGTGAGTATTTCATGTTAGTGTCACACATTTAAAACCATCTATAAAATACACCATCACATGTATCTTCCTGCTAAATCCCTCTATCATTTAAAGTAATAAAGATAAACCTACTAAACTATAAAAAAGCAAAATCAATCATTCTGCAATAAAATCAATCATGTGATGTTTATTTATTACAGTGCTGGTTAAGGTAGACCTACTTTTACATTACATATGGTTCAAAAGTAACTCCAGCTGTTTTAAAAATGCAGTGGATTTCCCTCAAAAATGTAGTAAAGAAGAAAAAATCCCCAGAGTAAAGTCCCAGTGCCTTTACAATTGTTCTAAAATACAGTGCTTGATAGAAAGTACTTTTCTCACTGATGAGGGTTTATTCTTGTTAAAACAGGATCACAGAGTTGTTGTCAAGTCTTCCTGGAGTGTCACCTCTTAAAGGACCAAGTTAATGTTTCTTTATTTTGAAGGTTATCCATTACAAAGTGAATAACAGGCTTATGAGCACATTCAGACTAGTGATGTCTGAGAGCTCTTCTGAAAGGACTGTTTTTTTCTTGCATCAATCAATATATTTACTGACCACCAATCACAACTATGTCTTGACTTGTTGCAGCTTCATGCTGTAAATCATGTCTTTAATGCCTTAAATGTCTAATCTAATCTTCAGACAATTTCCCATCGTCATGCACCTTGGCAGTAGTTGGATATGTGCCAGACGACCACACACACACACACACACACACACACACACACACACACACACACACACACACACACACACGCACACACACACTGATTTACAGCTTGGGCAGTTGCCATGTTCCTGGTGCTCTAGCAGCGCTGTGGGGGGTGACTGACCAGCCTGCAAGTTAAATATCCTGATCAGCTTTTTCTATAACTTTCCACAACCATCATCTGAACCTGTAGAACATCACTAAAAATATTTACTGAAGTACTATTTTAAAGCTATTCCTATTTGGCTGTGGATCTGTGGATCTGTGGATCTGTGTATCTTCCAATACCGATAAGTTCTTAAGGGCACAGCTTTTAAAAACGAGTATTTTAATAAAGTTTTTGAATTGCTGATTAGAAACCTGATTTTAAGGTCTGCTCACATCAGTGCTTTCTTTGTCAGGCCGAATGGGTACAAAGTAGAAAAGATTAATCTATAGTACTGGATGTCATTACATGTCAATGTAACATAGGAACTCTGTCAGGTAAGCACCACGCCCATAGGGTAAAAATGTCTCTGAAAACTGAACACATTATGATGTAAAAACAATTCTTTCTGTCTCTCTGATATAATCTAGGTGATCCATGCTTGGCAAACTGTCCCAGTATTACATCATCGTGAGGCAAACTGAGAAACAATGTTTTCTACAGTTAGTATTCAACATAATGTGTACAGAGCAGCTTTCCCATCTTCATCTTGCAGAGGGTCACAATATGGCAGCTGAGTTTGTTTGCTCAGAAGACTTGTGTGGAGTGAGGAGAGGCCCATGGAGCTCTCCTAAACACAAAGCACTGCCAAGGCAAACTCAGATTGATTCAGTAAAGTATACAACAGTTATACTGCTAAAACTGGTGTTTTTGTCCGATTGAATTGTGACATTGAAGGGTCGTATACGTGTGCCTGTTTTCATATGAAACTTCTCTGCCTGCTGGTGTATGAATGAGACCTCTTTGCTCACTGGTCCTATATGTTTGTGTTTGTGTGTGTGTGTGTGTGTGTGTGTGTGTGTGTGTGTGTGTGTGTGTGTGTGTGTGTGTGTGTGTGTGTGTGTGTGTGTGTGTGTGTGTGTGTGTGTCTGTGTGTGTGTGTGTGTGTTTGCCTGTTTGTGAGTTGGAGCCCATGTGTCAATAGGTATTTTTAGCACCACCTCTCACTGCATTGCCATGGCACTCATTTGCACCCCTCTGAGTCTCCCCCCCCTCCCCATCCTCACCCACCCACCCACCCACTTTTTTTCGTACTTCCATTCTACCACAACATTCACTCTCGCTGGAAGGAGCCAGCAACAGTCAGTCTGAAAGTTTCTTTAAAAATATAGGGGGTGGAAGGAACTTGGGTTGGGGGGTGGTGAGGGAATGGAGACGGCGGAGCAGATCAGACTTTGGTTCCTATGGCAATACAGCCAGTCTTTAGGCAAGGCATTTTTAAAATTACTCCAGTTTATTAGCTGAGTTTGTTTTTCCCTTGAGCTTTGGCCAATTTGAATATTAATTAAAATAATTAAAGGATAGCTATAATTATACGTCTACACACACACACACACACACACACACACACACACACACACACATACACACACACACACACACACACACACACACACACACACACTGGGAACGTATTGTGGCATCCATCAGCCGTGTTAAACTATTGTCTGTGCTGAACAGGCGAGGTGTGGAAAGGGTAAACATATAATTGGTAAAGACAGAAGGGTGGTGGGCCGGACAAAGAAGATCAGATTACATCTGATGATGGGTAAAGTCAACAATTCCCAAAGCTCTATTGTTAGAAACAGAGAGATGCAAGAAGAAAGGGAAGCCTTTCATTCAACGGCTGGTACAAACAGGTGAAAAGGGAGGAGGGAGGGAGAGCGGGTGAGGAGAAGGGAAGTCAAATCCTAGAGGGTACTGGAGTGACAGTTTGAACAGAGGGCGACAGTTGTAGAGAGCCTCCCAAATGCCATAGCAGAGGCTGTAGTCCTCCACACTGTCAGATGTGTGTGTGTGTGTGTGATGGTGTGTGTGTGCAGATGAATAGCAGGGGGTTTCTGGGTGGGGGGGAGAAACCTGACACCCAAAAAAGGTCTATACCCCCCCTTCCCTCCCTCCTTCCCCCATTAGGAAAAGGAGGCACAAGTGCGCTGCTACAGCTGAGAGGGTCTCCAGGGACTCCTGACTGTGTGAGGGGTCATCTCTCCCCCCCAGCACACCAAAACCCCAACAATCCAACCTCCCCTGCCTCCTGCCTCCTGCCTCACCCTCTCTCTCCCCACATTTTCCTGACAACACTGAGCTCATCACACCTCACACATATACATCCAGCTGTGTGATCGAAACAACCGTTCAAGCAGGATTTGATTTGTCCACTTTTTACTTTTTTGTTTGTCGTCACATTAATCAATTAAAAGTACCTTTCTTTGTGTGCATATGCAAATTTTAGGTTTAAAAGAGTGACAAGATGGACTTATATAGCGCTTTTCTAGTCTTCTGACTACTCAAAGTGCTTTTACACTGCACGTCACACCCACCCATTCATACCCTTTCACACACTGATGGTAGTGATTGCGATGTAGTATCATCCATGAGAAGAAACTAATCCCATTCGTACACCACCACCAAAGCAGAGTGAGCAATTTGGGACATGTTGCTCAGCTGGGGATTGAATCCTTAACCTTCTGGTTGAGAGGCAACGACTCTACCAACTGAGCCACAGCCAGCTTGAGTGTTTGAACAGAATCTGCTTTTTGACAGGTATACTAACTTAAAACTTTTGAATTATCACTTCAAAACGAAGACCTTGATGTAGGCTACTAGTTTCGAAATGTCAGTCCACTTCTTTGGTCTCAAATGAACTGAAATATCTCAGAAATTATTTGTTTGGGAGGTGGAGGTTTGTATCATTCCTCTTAGAATACATGAAGATGTCACAATCAGGTCTAATCACAAAAGACATTGCACATTGTTAATAATGAAATCTCTCTGTTAGTACTAAAATTAACCATTATTTACCATTTTTTAATCTGCATTGTAGCCAAAATTGTATTATCTTTTGTTGTTATTGTTGACCATGTTTGTTTGTCTCTATCTCTCTCTAGCTTTCCTTCCTTTATCCCACTTTGTTGAACCATACATTCACAGGATAAGGCTTTTTATCAGTTTCTGCCTGTTAAGGATTTGTTTCTTGCCTCTGTTGCCAAATGCTTTGCTCATGGTGGATTATTGTCTGGTCTCTCTCTCAGTGGATTTGCTCAGAGTTACTCTTGATTCGATTGCTCCCCTAAAACAGAAGGTGATCAAAAAGGCAGAGACTAGCTCCATGGTTCAACTCAGAAACCTGTACTCTAAAACAAACGTCACAAAATTTTGAAAGAATATGGCGCTCTACTAAAACGGTAGAACCTCGTTTATTCTGGCAGGATAGTCATAATAAATATATGAAGGCTCTACGTCACGCTTGAGCTGCCTACTACTCCTCTCTAATCAAGGAAAAGAAAAGCAATCCTAGATACCTTTTCAGCACTGTAGCCAGGCTGACAGAGAGTAATAGCTCAATTGAGCCTTGTATTCCTTTAGCCCTCAGCAGTAATGATTTCATGACCTTTTTTAACAACACAATTCTAGACATCAGAGACAGAATTGGTAACTTCCTGCCCTTACCTGGTGCAGATACCTCTGATATGGCAGAAACAGTTCCAGGACCTGATATTAACCTCGTCTGTTTTTCTCCAATCAACCTTTCAGAATTAAATTAAATTATTTCTGTGTTCTTCTTTCTTCAGACAGGGAACTTCTCTCTGTGCTCGTTTAGTTGGATCTTAGTGCTGCTTTTGACACTATTGACCATCAAATCCTATTACACAGACTAGAACAATTACTTGGAATTACGGGGAATGCTTTAAATTGGTTTGAATCCTACTTATCAGATCGATCTCAGTTTGTACATGTTAATGATAAGTCCTCTATGCACACCAAAGTTAGCCATGGAGTGCCACAAGTTTCAGTGCTTGGACCAATTCTCTTTACATTATATATGCTTCCTCTGGGAAATATTATGAGGAAACACTCCATACATTTTCATTGTTATGCAGATGATACTCAGCTTTATGTATCAATGAAGCCCGATGGCACCAGTCAGTTATGTAAGCTAGAAACGTGCCTTAAGGACGTTAGGACCTGGATGACCAGAAATATTTTGCTACTTAACTCAGACAAGACTGAAGTTATTGTGCTAGGCCCTAAAAACCTCAGAGAGACTTTTTCTAGTGATTTCACTGTCCTTAATGACATCAGCCTGGCATCTAGCACCACTGTTAGGAATCTAGGAGTTCTATTTGATCAAGATATGTCCTTTAGCTCTCACATCAGGCAAATTTCAAGAACAGCCTATTTTCACCTTCGTAATATATCTAAGATCAGGAATATCCTGTTGCAAAATGATGCAGAAAAACTAGTTCATGCATTCGTTACCTCCAGGTTGGATTATTGTAATTGTTTGAATATACTAGCATGAATTCTATTCTAGATTGTATAGGGAGCCAGTGCAGAGAAGCCAACACAGGAGTAATGTGGTTCCTTTTCCTAGTTCTAGTCAGTACACGAGCTGCAGCGTTCTGGACTAGTTGAAGAGTCTTTAGAGACTTACCAGAGCAGTGGATTTGTTGTCGGGGTTGGAGAGTGACTTTCAGAGTGATAGCAGACCAACAGTGAACTCAGTCTGTGGACCATAGGACCTGTAGGATCTGGACCCGGGCTGCACAACACTCCACACACCTGGAGGAGGAGGAGGAGGAGAGAGGAGCTGTGCTGAACAATGTTTTTATGAAACTGAAGTGAGGATCTAGTGATTTAAAAAAAAACTCTTTGAAAGACAACAATCAGATTTTTTTGCTATGTTGGTGTTTTGTTATGCTAAAAAAATATCTTCAACTAGTCCAGAACGCTGCAGCTCGTGTACTGACTAGAACTAGGAAAAGGAACCACATTACTCCTGTGTTGGCTTCTCTGCACTGGCTCCCTATACAGTCTAGAATAGAATTCAAGATCCTTCTTCTCACTTACAAAGCTCTAAATGGCCAGGCACCATCTTATCTTAAGGAGCTACCAGTGCCGTACTGTCCCTCAAGAACATTACGGTCCCAGAATGCAGGCCTACTAGTGGTACCTACAGTCTCTAAATGTACTATGGGAGGTAAAGCCTTCAGTTATCGGGCTCCTCTCCTCTGGAATCGTCTTCCAGCCGGGGTCCGTGAGGCAGACACACTCTGTATTTTTAAGAATAGACTTAAAACTTTTCCTTTTTGATAAATCTTATAGGTAGGGCTGGTGCTGGTGTAGACCAGCTCCTAGTTATGGTGCTATAGGCTCAGACTACCGGGGGAACTGGCACTCCGAACTCTGAACTGAGAGCTCCCCTCTCTCTCTCTCTCTTTCTCTCTCTCTCTCTCTCTCTCTCTCTCTCTCTCTCTCTCTCTCTGTGCATATACAGTACATCATATTACTGCATGTATCTATCTGTAAATCTCAGTCACTAACCACCTACTTTCCTGGGAGCTCTTGAGCTCTCTTAGGCTCCTTGAGGTTGACGGTCTGCCAGAACAACCCCTTTGTTTAAATATCAGCAAATCTACTCAGACATCCCTGTCAGCTTCAAGTTAAAATGTTCAGTAGAGATAGAGATGTTGTGCCTAAATACAGCAACACAGAGCTGCTTCTATTTCTGTGGACTTAAATCTTGTGGAGAGAATACATCAAAATCTTGAATCCAAAAGTAGGGAAACAACAGGGACGACGAGAGACGACAGAAAAGTCACAGAGCTCTGTGGAGGGACTGACATGAATGTTTCCTTCACTGAACACCTAAAAGGAAAGCTCCAGGGCTGTGACGCCCATCCCGACCCCCAACCAGAGACCTCCCCCTTGGGGCAGACGATGACCTGGTGACCCCAGACACCTCCACCCGCTCCAAGATCCTCTCTTGGGGCCAGTCATACACAACCTGCCCTGTGCCTTAGATACTGATACTGAAAGAGCTCAGACAGTAAGCAGACATTAAACTGACAGACAAATACACACTTTCACACATGCATACATGTATGTTCAAACCAAACCTGGACCTCAAGTCACACATGCATGCGGTTAAGAAGGTTTGTGGCAAAAGGAGCTTAAGGGGCCCTTTAGGGGTCTTGTTGACTTTCACAAATCGGAGGTATTTATTGTTTTTGGATTTTGGCAGTGAAAAAGACAGTGGCAGAGATGTTTCAGGGGCTAGTATGCTTGGTATGTGGTTTTATGCTGGTTCCCAACATGCTGCAAGCTTCGCATTCTGCAACTGATCTGTGTTGTCTGAATCCTGCAGGCCTGCACAGCTGTCAGCCCATGACAGGGGGTGGAAAAGCCGCCTGTGTGTGTGTGTGTGTGTGTGTGTGTGTTTGTTGTCCCATGCCTTTGAGTTGAACACTTCCATCTGAAATTCAGATGTTTTTTTTTTTTTTACTACAGTGATTTCAGAGAGGTGATGAATTCAAGCTACATATCCAAAGTGACAAGGCAATAGATCATATGTCATCCCTACTGAAAAAGCTTCTGATTAAAATTGTAATATTCTGCTGAATGAAATAACCTCTTCAGACAAATTAACACTTTATTTTAACTTTTAAACACACTTTTCTCTTTGTTGAAACCCCCTGTCTTATTTGTGACAGACTGTTGGCATTTTGGTACGTTTCTCTTGATCACTCCTCAAACCAAGTGCTTTCTTGTACTTGCTGACTCATACAGTAAATCCGACACAACTTGAACTTCTCTCTTTCTGTGTTAGTCTCTGTCTCCGAGTGAATTCCTCACAGGATCAGACCTGCTTTTTATGCTCCACTGGTTTTCACTCAAAGCAAGAATAAGTAGAGAGGGAGGAGGGAGAAGAGAGCGAGCAGTGTCAGTAACAACAAACCAAAACTCTATGGATGTACTAAGGATATTTTGGCAGAAAATAAAATATGAAAAAGGATCAGGGTGAAGAGAAAGTGAGACACAAAAGAAATAGAAGAGAGGAGGCGTGGGGTAGAAAGGAAATAATACTGAAAAAGGTCATTATTTCTGCCAGGGGATTTGCAGTTGCCCCGACAACGAACAAAGCAGAGCTGGTTGGACGATGTGCACTACAGAAAAGGCTGAAAAGAGAAAGGAAAATCTCTGGAGAGTGAGAGAACAAGAGCTGAAAATTACTGTGCTTATCAGCAGGATCATTTCTGTGGATCAGTTAACATTTTGTCATTGAATGTCAGGGATAATAACTCTCACATATCCCTAATGATTTCTTCATCACCCATTCAATTTCAGCCTAAATTCATCAGCGTGTCCTTAATTTCCTTTGCAAAATTGGAAAATAAATTTTAACGAAAAATGCAATGCCTTCATGAAACAGAGTCCAAACAGAGATAAACATGAATAAATCATGATCACATTGCAGCTAAAGCAGGAAAAAAGCTCTGTGCACAAGATTCTCTTTCCAATGCAGAGGGCTGAAGGAGAGAGGGAAGCTTAACCATTAAACACAATGAAAAAGAGAGAGAGTGTGTATTTGGGTTTGGTCGAGCTCTGAATTGAAAAGTGGTGAGAGAATGTTAATGATATGCAGAAAGAAATGAGGCCAGGCCAAATGAAAGTCCAGCTGAAGTCTTTATAAACACAAGGAAATGTGCAGAGAGAGTGAAGAGAGGGAGAGGGAGGGAGGGAGGGTAAAGGGGTGAGGAATAGGGGGAAGTGCAAGGGGCTGGGCTGCAGTAAAGGCCGCCTGAATAAATCATAAAGAACAGTTATTTGATTTTCTTAAACATTTTTATAGTTATATGGTTACACACACACTAGAAACAAACACTAAGACACACACATTGTACATATTTTAGCTATGAATGGTTTCATAACAAGAGCTGTATTTAACTATTTACTTCTTAATTTAATGATTTGGTAGGCTATTTAAAAAATATAACTTTTACTATTTTGAAAACACAACCAAGACCTTAGCTGAAATATTTATGTAGAAGTGTGACTAGTTCCCTCTAAGATGTACAGGTTTTTTTTAGCAATCTTTTTTATTGATTTACTTGCTTTTGCTCTGTTTGAGTAAAAAAACAAAAGTCATTCAACTACATGCTTTGATGACATACTGCGTCCACAAACACAAACTTTAAATCTACACACAAGAAAGTGAACATTGGGCAGCCGAGAGTTTATCAGTGTTCCTCTTCCCTGTTTATTCAAGGTGGAGCACACTGTTAAATGACCTTATTGTCCATGGCTGCTGATTGAGTGCCTGCTAAAGTTTCCCTCCTCTCCGGCATGTACCAACACATACTGTAACTCCTGCACCGCCTTTTTGTTTCAGCCTGACTTTTCATGAAATCCAGCATAAACACACACACACATGTTGCTCTTTTAAAACATGAATTCCCATCTGGCTTCTTCCTTGCCTTAGGGGCTCATATCAACAACTCTGCTGGTTCTAGCTCCATCGCTGTTTTTTTTTTTTTTTTTTACTGCAAACCCTTCAATCTGAATCATTATAGCCCACGGGGCAGTAATGGCATACAGTTACACCAACAGTACTCTGTAATAAAGTTTTCTTTAGAGGTAAATAGCAAGGAAGAGTGCTGAGGGTCGACATTAAAAGTCTTAGCCCAGATGCTGAGAGGATGAGCAGATTTATTCAAAGATTTTACAAGTTTATTTTATCTCAGGATCCAAAAAGAGCAACATTTCCCCACACACACAGGGTTAAATGTTGAAACCACTCTGTGCTGTTGTATCAAGTATCACATTCCCCATATCTCAGCCTTGCTGTAACAAAGAAACTTCACATTTCACTCAAAGCCTTCACATTTAATATCTCTCTACAGAGTAGTTAAGGTCAGAGGTCCCGCCCACAGGGGGCTCTGATTGGATGATGTGCCTGCTGGAATATTCAATCAGACACCTTGCTTTGCGCTGTGATTGGACACAGCCGGTGCAGTTATGTAAATGAGCACCTGGTGGCGCCTGCTGGCCCGGCTGTGGAGCCCGGACTGAGGATTTGTTGGTGCAGCGTAGACTCAGAGAGTGAGAGGGTTTGAAGCACGGAGACCCCGGACTCACGGTTTTTATTTTTTTACAGTTCACCTCATTGTCGGCAAGTTTTTTAAACTATTTAACCGGAGAGAGTCAAGTAAAAGTCCGCCTGAAGGTCTCCTATCAGCCGGGGCATTCAGCCGTGTCGGATCATTAGTTGTTTCTTGTAGTTTTGACAGAGGTCGTTCCCAGAGCGAAACAAACGCTCAACAGCCCCGTTTGGATTATTATTCAGTGGACGTGTGTTGTTCAGGGATAAACTCAACCCTGCTTCGTCTTTTAAAGACTTCTACTAAAAGTTTGGACTGCTGTCAAAGCTCACCTCTTCGTGTCTTTTAGGTGAGTACCGACAAACTCTTTTTTTTTTATTCCCTCGCGCGTTTCCTTTCTTCCCCGTGCGCACCTTACTCCTGAAAAAAAAAGAAGCCGCTGTAATATTATTGCAGCGGATATTTCCAGCTGTCTGTGTGTATGTCTGTATCTGTATCTGTGGCTTGGCGTCCATAAGTCTCGGTGTGTTAGTGAAGCAACCGCGGCTGTTCTGGACGCGGGCCACGGGCTGCTGGGAGGCTCACAGAAGGTGTAACGTTGCTGTCCGGATCCTGACCACGTTTACATTGTGGCTTACCGCGTAGACTATCTGAACACACTTCTTGACTGTGCGCATCACGCTTTCTGAAATCTGCAAAAAAAAATGGGGTTATTGGCAGAATTGAAAACATCATTCAATGTCCTGATTTGTGCCTAAACTATTGTTATCACTCTACTTCCAATGTCATAACAAATAGACTTAAAGTAGGAGTTACTTCCATCCAAGCATTTCTTACTCGGGTGGCCACCAACTCCAAAAATTGTAAAATCCTTTTGCTTAAGTTGTCATAAGTGATTTCTTTCTTCATGTTAAACACATTCTTCACTTGGTTTACATCGCACCTCATTCTCAAAAACACACACACACACACACACACACACACACACACACACACACACACACACACACACACACACACACACACACACCGAAAAACTTGAACAAAAGTCATTCTTCTTGCCGTGTCAGGCTTTAAACCCGTTGCAGCACCAGCAGCCTTGATGAATAGGGCAATAAAATGTGTAATGTTCAGCAGCACCTCCACACATCCAGGTGGTGGTCATCACACAGACCATTGACCTTGTGACCTCCCCAATAAGACCAGCAGCTCTGGCTTCATTCACCTATGGCCTTATATGAGGGGGTTCTCCTTTACAGCCGCTGAGCAGTCACCAGATACAAAACCTGAAAAAGGGCTGGCACTACCAAAGAGAAACAGTGTTGACCCAGAAAACATTTTCACACTGTGGAGGAGCTGGCAGAAAGTTTGGACTTTTAAATTAGATCTATTTTCTCAGCCTATAAAGAGAGGGCTCATGAGAGAGAATCAATCTTGTGGTTTGATTATAAGTTCTCCACTTTGCCATACACAGGATGGCGAACAAATCAATAAGTAGTTATGCTCAGAAGAAACTGCATAATTCAGCCGAATAAGTAAAAAGATGGGGACCACTGCATGTGGTTCTGTTGCGAGCTTGTTCCTTGTGAATGTGTCTGCATGCCTCGGTGGTTACAGGGAGGCAGAGGTGGCCTGATGGTGGAGTCAACAGTCGGTGTGCAGTGCTGTGGGCAGTCACCTTGTCCACCACATCATGAAAATGTTACATGTGGATAGTTTTGTGACTCGAGGAATGAGCAGGCTGTTCAGAGGAGGTGTAGCATTGTTAGGCTGCTGGGAAGAGGAGGTGGGGATGGGAAGGAGGGGGAGGCTGTGCTATTTGCAATAGATAGAGGCCATAAAAGACCCCCCCCCCTCTACACACACACACACCCTCCCTCACTGCCTGTGTAGCAAAGGCAGGAGCATAAAGTGAGGAAGAACCCTGAGTGTGGGTACACACAGTCTTTCTCTGCACGCACAGGTCTGCTGGATCCTATCTGATGGGCATCTGTCTGCTGGATCTCCCACAGTGTCCCACGAGAGCCATTGGCCCTGCAAAGCAGTGGAGTCCAGCAGAGGGAAGAGAGAATATATTAAACAGTTAAAGAGACGTGTTATGTGAGTATAATTGCATCTGCACACACTTTGGTAGCTGTTTTTGAATTGATTAGTTTCTTTCGTGGAAGGCACCGGAGAAAATGACAATAATTGCATAATCCGACTTGTGGAGAAGTTTGCACAGAGCAACGTAATTTGTCTGACATTCTCTGTGAAACGGATGTTTGTTTGTTTTGTTTCAGTCTTTGGTGATTTAGGGAAAACATCTTAAAGCCCTTTTTAGCTACAAGTGAGCAGAGAAAATGAAAATAGTTTTTTGCAGTTTTGCATCACTGCTGTTCCTGGATTGAAAACACAAATATGTTGAGTGTGAAAAGCTACCACACACACTGAAACCCTGGTTTGTGTTTGGTTGATCATTGACCTCAGTCTGTTGTCCTCCATCTGGGTCATTGATTTGGAGGTTTTGTGACTTTGTCATTGTGTTTAAGGTTGTTGAACACTCTGAAAAGACTTTTTATTTAAGCAGGTGGATGCTAATTCAGAATACAAAGGCACATCCTGCACAATAAGTGAATCGCAAGTTTTTCAAAGTAGTCTGATCTTTATGGCGTTGTGGCTAATGCAGTTAACCACATGAAAGAGCACGAGGAGGATGAAGGTGCTTTTTGAACGATCCTTTACGTGACTTATCTCACAACTGTTGTGTTTAAGGCAGCAGCTCCTCTAAATTCTGTTTCCTTGTAATTGGCTTCCGACAGATTGAGTGGGAACCTGAAGGGACATGTGGAATAATTAATTTAAGTCCAAAGACACTAAACGGTAACTTGCCTCTCATCTCAGTATAGTGCTCCTCTGATGGGAAATGAAACCAATTGAAGACAGGACTTCATTGTCCACCCTGTTTTCCTAAACCAATTTCCTCTCAAGTCTAGACGGACAAGCTTTTCAATTGCATTTGCCGTATGTGTGGTCAAATGCAGAAGAAGAGACTGTCAGAAAAACAAATTCATCCAGTAATAGGTGCTGACACTTCAAAGTATGATCATGAGTGCTACTTGTCAGTGAGTTCTTAAATCTTTTTTTGATTTCCTCTCTATTAATCCCCATATCCAATGTTCTTACTTCTTTCAGATTACCCCCCCCCCCCCCCCCCCCTCCCAATATGCCTTCTCCTACTCCTCCATCCTGGACACCTTTGATCACCCTAGCAATCTGTCTTTTTCTCTCTACATCAATCATGGAACCCACATTCTCCTTCTTCACCCTCTGTCTCTCTGTTCCCTTTCTCTGAAGCAGCACTAGATGTTTCATCCCCCCCCCCCCCCCCCATCCATCTCAGCCCCCTCTCTGCTATTGTCCCTGTGAGTCTTCTCATTTATCTGTTTGCTCTCCCTGTCGAGGGTGCCCTGGTTAGATAACAATGTTGTTGCTTGGATGTAAACTGGGGTCATGTTTTGGTTGCAGAGGTTTCTTCAAAGAATATGTGACTGTTTCTTATCAAAGTATTTAGACATTGCATTGATGCCTCATTTTAGCTGAAGAGTCTGCAGAAATAGCTCTGTATGTGCCCTAAAATTAGCAGTGGCCTATTTTGCAGATGCTTGATTATGTACATGATATAAATCATTTACAATTAGAATTTGGAAAAGTTTCTTTTTTTTCAGAATAAAAGTTAGAAAAAAAAGAATAAAAAGTTGGCAGTTTTGTCTCCCTCAAGTAGAGTTCTCTACTGCATTACATCTTTTATGATTCAGAAATAATAAATCACTTCTAGCGTTGCCCTTCATCGTTTTCATCCACTGCATTTCTTTGCGTTAAACCTGGTTGCAGGAGACTTTGGTGTGGTATGCTAGTAGCGTCTCAAGTAGTCTTCTGCGGTTATAGCTTCAAGCACAAATGAGCAGCAGAATACAGAAATCTGTTTACTTCACTTGCTTCTAAATCAACATCCCCCGAGTTTTGACTTTTTAGTCTTTAAGCAACATGGCCTCCAGCAACTTAACTTTATCACACTGGTTTACACTATTTCTGAAGCTGTAAAAGGCTCCCTGCAACTTAATAGGAAATACAGTTACACGTCAAGACACCTGTAAAGATAATTTGATACAAAAGATTGGTCAAAATCTACTGAAATCATATGACATTTTTTTTCAAAATTGAATAAGCCAGAAACCAGCTTTGTATCACACCTAACAACTTCACAGTGCTTGCCAACAACTTAAAGTTGTCTCTACTTGAAAAAGTAGACAAAAACAGAAACCCTCAAATGTAGAAAGCCAGTGTGTGTTCTTATCCTCCTCTCTTACCCTTTCTTTCTTTTCAGTTTCTTTTCATCTCATTCCAAATCCTCACACCGTGGTTGGTGGTGTTTTCTAGTGCTAGCACACACTGTGCCTCATGTGGCTCAGTGTACAGCTAATAATTAGTAATGGCTTCTGGCAAAGTAAAGTACACTTCAAACCTTGTTGGAACATGGAAGAAAATTATCTTCAAAATCAAAGGTGACCTCTTTCATGCAACCTTTATTTGAAAGATAAGCCTGAGCTGTAACGATATAACCACACTGAGTGGGGCAGACCAGCCTGTCTCCCTCCCAGGAGTTTAGAGGAGCACATTAGCATCAAGAAACTAGTGTGATATGTAATTTAGTGCTTTTTAGGAGGCCCTTTTTTTGCCCAGAAGGAGGAGGGGGAGGTCTGCAAGTGTGATACAGGTATCAGCCTGTGCCTGAGGCTTTTAACACATTGTGTGTCAGTTGAATTGTGTGTAAGTGTGTGTGGTTCTGTGTTTGTGTGTTTGTGTGTCTGTCTGTAGCTAGAGTTTCAGCAAAGCCTAAATGCAATAGCTGGATCCTAATTTGATCAGTGTTGTGTGTGTGTGTGTGTGTGTGTGTGTGTGTGTGTGTGTGTGTGTGTGTGTGTTTTCATTTGCCCAAAGTGATAGCGAAATATTTAACGGCTCAAAAAATGTGAAACTAGATTCTTGCCCCTCAGCTGTTGTTCATTAAAAAACAAGAAGAAAAGAAATCTGTGTGAGGGCTGGGTTATACCAGACTGTTTTTCTCACTTTGACTCTAAATGCTGAGTCTCGCTGAAGTCATTCCTGTTTGACCTGATCTCTCTGATTCTGTTTCTCTCCAGGCCATCCCTCCCTCCACCCCTCTCTTCCATCTCCAGTTCCCAATCTCTCTGTCTCAATAGCTGCTCACTGGATGAATAATTGTCACCCTCCTGCGGGCAAAGAGTTGCTTTTGTCCCACGCTCACTCTGGCACTTGAGTCTTTCCGTTCGATTACTGGAGGGAGTTTTTCTCCACCACAGCATTCTTCTGTCTGTCTGTTTGTCTGTCCGTCTGTCTGTCTGTCTGTCTATTTCTGTTTCTCCAGCCGTTTTCTCTCTGCCCATTGTGAGAGTAGCACTGTGCTGCCACATGCCTCTCCTTTCTCCTTTCACCCCATCCTCCCCTTTGCTTCTCACTTGTCCTCTGACAGGTGGCAGAGAGTCTGTGCAAATTGAATTCAGGGAATTGGGCTGCAGCTTTGCCATCAACACTGCAGCTCTAAAAAAACCTCTGTGTCAAAGTAGAACCAGAGATCAACGCACACTTTCCTGCCAAATATGCTAATAGTAGCACATATCTGTTAGACAATTCTTATAATGACTTTACACCCACTCTTCAACTGGGGTCAAACTTGGAACAAATTTTCCTTTGCTGTTGCGATGACGGTTCATTTTCATGCAGAAGATAACCCAGGTTCACGTTAAGTTTAACAGTGAAGTCTCATTAAATCACTTTCACAAGAGTCAAATGGCACTCCTTCCATTCCAGGTGCAGAAAAAGCAGAACTGACAAAAGTTTAACGACATGTACGAACATGTTTGAATCCATGTGCCCTGAGAACCAAAACGGTTCCAGTGTCTGCCAGTTGACACCAGTTTCCCAGAACAATTTATAATACACTCAAGCTGACAGTTTCTCCTCTGCATGTACTGCAGGGGAGACCAAAACTCTGATTCACACGGTATAGCTAATGAACAGCCGACTTCGTGTTTATGCCGTTGAATGCCTGAGGTGCTAACAAGCTTTTTCTTGGTGGGAGTTTTTTAGTCGTGGTGTGCACTCACTGTTCTGTGACAAAAACTCTATCCGGGTGACGCTTTTCATTTTGTAGCTAACTCATTTAGTTGATGATTGACAGGAGAAAACCCTGCTTCTTTTCCTCAACATTTCAGAACTTACAAAGAGATCAAAGGTTGATTAAATCACCTGCCAAAAGGTTAACATTTCTAGCAAATCTTTATCTAACATTATAGTGATATTGCTCTCACAGCATTCTGATATAGTGGTGCAGAGTGCAACAGAGTTTCTACATTTTTATGTAATATTATGTTATATATTTTGAAGGCAAACCCCAGATTCAGAATGCATGTATTATCACGTGTAATTTGCTAAATTAAGCCTGTCCAAAAACTAGAATAAAAAGGTATATTTTTTTAGCCTGTTCTCAATATCTATATCTATATTTCAGAACAGATATACAGGTATATCTGTTTATATTGTTTTTAAATATAGTCCAGATAAACCATTTAAAGGGATACTTCATCCATTTGCATTAAGCATTGTATCAGTAGTAAACTGGTAGTATTTTTGAATGGTCGTGCATCCAGCCCTCATTTCCCCAGAGACTGGAAAGTTCTGTATTTCTAGGTCTGAAAAGGAGCTTCCAGCTGTTGCAGTTAGCGGTGTGAAACTATAACGCTAGTTCCTCATATTTTTGACCACTGAAGCTACAGACCAATCACAGATCAGTGGGTGGGAACTCACTCCCAGAATCAAGACTTAATGTCCGCCATATTGCTTGGAAGCTATGCTAACAGGCTCTATGGAGAAAGGTGATAATGGCGAATAAATATAGCGGCGAGACAGCTGCTGCCGTCAGGCTGGTCTTGTGTTTTGGCCGCCGGGGCTGTCGCCAGCTCATCAGCTAAGACATAAGGCCTGCCTGTCGGCGGCGGTGAGGACGAGGAGCCCGGGCCGGCTCGAGCTGGGGCGGACTGGTAGTGTCAGTGCTCTCACTGTTTGCCTATGGATACAGACATGGAGTCTGTTTTCTGCCAGGAATTTCGAAGATCAATTCTGGAAGAAATCTCTGAATCAGTTGAGGAAATGGCCTTGTGTGTTTAAGTAAATATGTCTGTAAATGTTAACGATCGAATTTCCCTCTGGGATTAATAAAATATTTCTGATTCTGAAATAGAGCACCTTAGTGGGAGTGTCCTGCGGTGCTGTGCATTCTGGGATTTGGTGTCTTTCATCCACATGAGCCAAAAAGACACTTTCTGCCTTTTCTCGGCCAAGAAGGCACCAACTTCAAAATGTATTTCACATTTCTACTACATATATGACCCAATGTCAATACAGATTCATGTTTCAACGGGTGACGTATCCCTTTAAGTTATGTCTGCAATACACTATCTGCTGATGCGACAATGACGCCAAACAAAAGAAATTATAGAAGGGAAAAAGAAAATGTCTATCTAGCTATCAGCATGGAAAAGTGCTTTGTCCCCGTGCTTTACAAATCTGTTTGTGCGTTTGGCTGCTGTTGAGGGCATTCTTCATTTGGCAAACCAACCTGTGGCAATCAGTCACCATTTGTCTCTGTCAGCCATGCAGATAGGCTGAGCAATGCTTGAGCTGGTTTTGTCTGAGGGGCTGAGCAGACCCACTTCAATGTAAAAACAATGTGGCCAAATAGAAAAGATTGACGTTTCATTTTTTATGATTGATCTCAGCTTTGTGTAGCTCCATGTTACTAATCCTGACTTCCTTACATTCATTTTTTGTCTGTTTTTTTTCTTTCACTTCCCTCCAGCCCCAGCTCATGGGTCGCTGTGCTTTAAACTTACATGAATTTGTTATGAGCTGTGTTGTAGCAAAGGTCTGCTTTATGAGACTGCCCTGCTGAGTCTTTGCCACTAGGACCTTTTCTGTTGAATTGCTTGCTTTTTTGTTTGCAAGCATATGTCTTAGTGAGTAATTCAATACTTAGTGCAACTTCAGTTTTCCTGGAAACATGATTTTTTTACGTTAAAATCCCCTTACCATGCTTTCTTCATTGTTACATGATTCACCACGTACTTCAGTAATGCTTCAGCCCCATGCTACACTTTCTCCTTGCTGCTGTTTAATTTGTTTTTCTGACTCGACTGTCTTCCCCTTCAACTCTCATTACCCTGTTTAAGTGACTCATCCATTCTTCCCTCCTGCTTCCCAAACCTGTGGTAAAACTCTCAAATCAGATTCCACAGTCGTGACTGGCACTTCCTTGTATTGATGACACACAACTGCACAATTTGATGACCAATGTGTGACAAATACTATGAACAATAATGGGGCATAACACCAGACTTTAGGGATCATTTATTGTATGTAATTACAGCCTATATTTTCACTTTTAAGAGCAAATATGTTTAGCAAACAAAGAGAGGAGTAGTTGTGATTTTCCTTTTCCCAGAGTTAAGGACATATAACAGCAAGTGATATTTATATATATAGGCTAAAGGAACTTCTTTCAAGATTAAGAACCCCTTGGACAGATATGTGGAGCCAAACAACTCATCCCTGCCCTTGAATTGGGTCTTCAGTAAAAACAAGGAAACGGTGGCCCCGTAGGAAACAAAAGTGATTTACACCATGCTCAAGTCCTACAGAAACAAGTCTGTTTTCAAGGAAAGCATCAAACGACCTTGTTTTAGTGGCTGGCGCAGTCTCAACCTTCAAAGTGTTGTAAAGATTCAAGATTAATTTGTGCTTCCTTCTCCCCAGGACTCAGAGGGCAGTGGTGTGTACGACCTCACCAGCTTCCTCATGCAGGGATGGAAATTCAAAACAAAGATCTCACTGCTTTCTGTCTCTCAGCGGTCATTAGTCATGTCTAACTAAAGCAGTGTGTTGCTTTATCCGGCTGTGATTTAAGACTTCACACGTTGAGAATTTGGTATAGACAAGCAAAGCATCACTGAGAAGCTTTAAGTTGTAGCAAATTAACTACAAACCACTTATTCTATATAATAATTTTCATATGATTCAAAAAATAAATATGTACATTAACTATTGGTTTCATCTTTTTTTTTGTCGTGTCAGAATGTCCATTTCAGGGTTGTAGTCAAGTCATCAAACCTCAAGTCCGAGTCAAGTCCCCCTTTCTGAGTCTGAGCAGAGTTTCTTACTTACTTTGCTGGGTGCGTCCTGGACAGACATCTACTTAAGTCTGAGGTTTTCCCAGTCTTCAATGGTTCCTTCACATATTTATCATGTTGTGCTGCTCTTGTTTGATTTTTTTTTGTTAAATCATCGAAAGTAAAACGCACCGTTCATGTCGCCTCTTTAGGAATCCTGACAGGAACTGTTGCTGAACAAGACAGAATGTAAATGATCATGCAGGTGAACACATGTGCCATCCCTGGCTCAAAACTGACAAAATTATCAGAGCTTTAGGTTGCTTTCACATATTATTCGGAGGGCTCGTTTTTCATTTGGTTCGGTTTTGCTTTCAGACTGCACTTTGCCAAGCGCACCAAAGCCTGTCAAATTCTGTGTACCGTAGCCACGCGTCACTAGTTTCTGTACAGATGTACAGAAAGGCCTGCTCAAGTCGGGAATTGGTGATAGAATTAGGTGCCCGACTAGCACCTTGACATATTCATCATCAACATGAAGAACAAAATGTGTTTTTTAGTAATGTAAAGATAGCCTACTATTTAATTCACGTATTGCCCATCAACATTTTGATCAAATATAGCCTAAATTGTAACAGAGACATTACACACATCGTCTTCCTAGAATCCCTGCTGCTGTTGTTGTTGTTGTTGTTGTTGTTGTTGTTACAACATTCAGATGTTTCAAACTGAAAACACGTGAACCCACTAAAGTTTGATGAACTACCTCCCAACTTGAAAACTGTGACCATCTGAGGAGCATCTGAATGCAGCATAGCTCCGGTCAGTAGCTGCTGCTGTCATCCAGCCTGCACTACGACCTGAAAGTAAATAACAAGACAGAAGATTGGCATGAACAAATAATGTATGACAGAAACCTTTAGACTAAAGCAATGCTATCAGCTCTGTCAGGCTCTACAGTACTGATGCACAGCACTGCAGTAATTTCTATTTGTTCACCAGCTTAGTTAAGCATGTTAGCATTCTATCATTAACTTCACAGTTAATCTAGACAATGTACAGCTGATGCTGAACATCGACAGTAAGTGATCCTTCCTGTTTGGGAATAGTAAGTCTGTATCAAATCTATTTTCTGTTCATCCAACAGCTATGGAGACATTTCATTCAGAATCGCAAACTTGAACCTCTTATGGGCTTTTGAAAGATGATCACAAAATCACCAAAATGATAGCATACATTGTTAACTAGATTTTCTCAGTGAAAACTAAAAGCTTTTACATTCATGGGAGAATCATCATATCTATAGTCACTTTAATGTATCCACTGGGGAACAAAGATTCCTGAACAAAATCTGTCAATCCAATAGTTTGTTACACACTGTATTTCAATCTTTCAGATAACTCTATAGTTTTTTTTAGTCACATTGGGAGCTGTTCCAACAACTCTCAGACTACATTAGTAAGATTTGGCTCCAAAGAATCATGTCATCCAATTGATTTGTTATCCCAATCAAAATGGAATAATAACAAATCATTTTGAGAACTATGTTGTAAATAATCTGGTTTCTGGCTTTAAAATATGTGTGTTGACAGCTCTCTTGAGTCTCGGATGATAATTATATAACTGTAAAAAATAATGTGGTCTAAACGTTGACTGATTGAAAACGCCTCTTGGGTTACAAGTGTGTAAGTTAATTCTTTATACTGACATTCAGTTGAAGTAATAGCTGCTTGGGATGTTGAAAATCAGAAAAAAAAAGACATAAATAGTGATATTCTTAGGAAAATCCTTTGCAGTGTTGCAAAGCATTGGTTCCCAACCTGGGGTCCAGGCCCACCAAGGGGGAGCACCTGAGATCTCTGTAAACGAGTGTGTAGGCATGTATTCAGATTTATGTTAATGTTTGAAATGAAATGTATTATTTTTTTTCTTGTGGATCCTGGAGGGGGTCCGTTTTACTTAGATACAAGTAAGGGGGTGCTCCAAGGAAAAAAGGTTGGGAACCACTGATGTAAAGCATACATCATTTGGAGCTAATGTTCCTAAACATGCAGAACCATCTGATCCTTAAGGTTACTCTCTCCTGATATTTGATCTGGCTTTTATTTACACCTGGAAAGAATAATGGTTTCAAACATTTGGTTCAATCATAAGGGACTCTCTAGAAAAGACACTAACCAGTGCCAAGGCAGTGCAGCCAGTTTTTTAACTGAGGCAATCTAATTATAGAGAACCTGGCAAAATCTCTGTAATGATGCAATGGCTGCTAGCTAAAAAAAAAAAGGCCAGTGTGTCTGTCTGCTCTCGACTATGCCTCTTGTTTTTCAGTTGTATTTGTGTCGTGCAGGACAGAAGCAGCAGCTGCTCATAAGTATTCATTAGTCCTGTTTATGGATTAGCTGAGACAAATTATGCTGGTGTAGATTGGGGCTCCAAACTGATCTGCCTCCTACAGAACACAGTGGGCTCTTCTTCTTTCTGAGCTCTAACCACAGCTGTTTGAAAACACTTGACTTTTCCAACGACAATGTTCTCAGATAGCTGTGGACACTTTTGTTCCTCTTACTCAAACATTTGTCAGCCCTGGTTCTTGTTTGTAAGGTTTTTTTTCCCCCTGGTGTGCATTGGAAAGTAGCATGTCCACCTGATTTTACTTTATTGACAAAACTGTGATGACACACTGTCGGCTCATGTTTGTTGACATTGGTTGTTATGGTGGTTGCTCTGGATCGGGGGCCCAAGTCATCAGATTTCCAGCTCCATTTTTGCACACCCAGCTCATTCCAGTAAGCCCCATTTTTCAGCATTTTGTCATCTGGTATACTCACTCACATACTTACTCATTTGGACAACTTGGGTGTTTTCTGCCTTGGAAAAAAAAGCCAGCCTGTCTTTCTCTCTCCATGCTTCTACCACTTGGAACACATGCACCGTGTATTGGGTGCGTTGTGTCTGCCATTCAGGACAGCTGCACAGACTGGCTATCCCTGAGATCTCCTTAATGCCCACATACACGCCCCTCAAACCGAAGCACACACACACACACACAAACATAAGTCATAAGTCAACCTCTCTACACAACCCCTCCCTCCCAAATCCACACACACCATGTACCCATGTCATCGCTGCTGCATCGTCCCCGCCCTGTTGTGCCAGAGCAAACTCTACTCCACAGTCCACTATTCACTTTGTTTCCATACGTCCCTGTCGACCCCCGCCCCCCACCAACTCTTTGTCACTACAGCTGTGTGTCAGCTGTCGGCCAGTCCCAGTCTGGTCAGAGAAGAAGCCGAAACACAGAGGGTCTACAGGGAAGCCAGCCCGGCCTCTCCGACTTTCCCAGCTGTCACTCCCACTTCAGACTTCCACTTATCACAAGGTTTCTTTCCTCCCTCCTGTTTCACCGCTGGAAGTCTTCATTAAACACTTTCAAAATTTAAAATATGCACCAGTGATAGTCATCAAATGTGATTATTTTTTCTGCTTGATTCAGTTATTTTTTAAAAATATGCTGGTGTCAGAGAGAAAAAGGTACACCTATATAGTATATTTGAGCAAAGCATTGGGTTTAACCTAATTCTGAGAGACTGTAGGCCTGAAAAGTCCTAACTAAATTAGATGCAGTGCTACATTAAACTGCTTTCAAGAAGGAAATAATGTTCAGTTTTAGTTTAAACTTTAGAGTGGTGGTGATTCAAATTGTCGTCTTGGTCACTAATGTTTTTTGTTAAATGTACCGGTAATTGTATTACATTGTACTATGCTTCTATCAACACAATTCACCAGCACCACAGATAACATGCTCTGAAATGACCGTAGTTGAACCAACATCTCTTCATATCATTTTAAATATAAACTGAACTTAATGAACTCCTTGAAGGATCTATTTCAAGATATTTATATGAGACTGCACTACTTTTGGAGTACCTAATAAATTGACAACTGGGAGGAGTTTTTTTGAGGGGGCAAATTTTAACATTTCCTGCATTTAAAAAGTTACTCACCCTGCAAAATGTCTGTATATGTTATTAGCAAGTCATACACGTACCAAAGCCCACACATTTTTGTGTCACCAATTAAATCAAAATACTCTGACATCTGTCCGTCTGTTGTCTCTCACTCATTGGCTTTATTTCTTCCATTTCCCGTCTTCATTTGTTTGGTATTTGTTCTAAACAAATAATCTCCAAATTGGTGCTTTAAATAAAATGTGTTCTGTTAATGAAAAGTAGGTTTGAGATCAGTAGTTTTGATGAACTATTGTCATTTTTAATAGAGAAGGAATACAATTCTTTGGGAGAAAAATGGGGCTGGCTAATTATACCATCCTCAGTTACCAAGCTGTGTGTACCCTTTCTAAAGGCAGCAAAGTATTATTGTGTCCCAGCATTCTGCTGCCAGAGAGGGAAAAACAAATTAGCTTTTGAAAGTGGCCTTTGTTGTATGGCTTTGTGCTCGCTCCTCCGGGGTTCGGCCCATTGCTGAGCTTGGCACGCAAAACATTGAGAAACAAATGACTGTGAAACATGCTACGTGCTTCTAACTAAGAGGATTTGATTCAGTTTGGTAATCAATGAAGAAGATGTTGAGTCTGTGAGCCCAGCAGCCTAATGCTAGAGCTGTTTACCTGCAAGTAAAATGTAAATGTTGGCTGAAAATATGAAGGACGTTTCAGCAAGGTCATACCTGATTCATAAAGTGAATGCATCTAAGTATATCTTTCTTTCTTGTACAGGTATGCCTGGGGTCATCAGCGTGTCTCCGGACAGGTAACCAGGTGTCTTGTTGCTGTCATGGCCTCGCCACCCCTGAGGCTGTTTCCTGACATTTTGCTAACAGCCCTGGTGGTGTTGGTGTCGTCTTCAGAAGACCATGAGTGGCACTTTAACCCAGGTAGGTTAAATCTACATGCAAAAAAGACAATATCAAAATGAGTAATGGAGAGATTTTCACCTCAGTTTTCTGATTACTGTTAGCTAATTTGCTCTTTTGCTTCAAGGCTGAGGGAAATACAATCTTTGAGAAAAGATTCATTCACTTTTATGTCAAGTGGTCATTTATCTCTAACGCCCTGCTTAGGTTTGGAAGCTCCAGTGCTGTAATAATGTTGTACTGCTGTCTTTCAATTTGTCTGTGGTAGAAATGAAGGGTATCTGACAATTGTTATCAAACTATTTCACTATCACAGCTGAAGAGACAAGCGATACTGATCACAAAGAGGGATATTAGGTTATATTTCAAAGTAGAACAGCATATTCAGAAACCTGCTGGCTACCTTTGTACAAAAGCGAATGTTAGCGTTCAACTGCTTCCTCATTATGTCAGCAGGAATTTATAACTTATTTAATTGTACAGTGTAACACTACCCATTTTAATATTGATTTTCCGCCACTCCTAAGCTAATGGTAACATTAGCTACTAAGTGTCTGAGTGCTAATAGCTGTGGTCTGACTTATTCAATGGCTTTCAAGTATATTGTTTAAACTTGAAATATGGTCAGTTTTCCCTTGATTTATTTTTTCCGGTTCACTGTCTTTCATGTTGCTGATTAACCTTGACTGGATGAAATGAAATTATTCTTTCAAATTTCCTAAATTTCTACTACAACCTTGAAACCACCAGTTTGTCTTTTTAACACCTTTGGATCTTACCAACTGTTACATGAAGTCTGACCATGTTCACACAGTGGCAGATTTTGTCTATTAGATGCAAAAATAACCCCCTAAAGTGAGAATAAATATAATAATGTAAATAATGTTCAGCTTGTTGGGCCTGATTCTGAATTAAAGACATTGCAGGATATTACTAAACTAAAACATCTAGTCTGATTTCCTCGTAATTTTAACTGTGTGTGGGCTCGGGCTGAGGAGTTTATAAAAATGTCATGGGGCAGCGGTGGCCAATTGGTTAGCATGCGCACCCCACGTAGAGAGGCAGTAGTCCTTGAAGCTGCTGGCCCGAGTTGGAATCCAACCTGTGGCCACTTTTCCACATGTCAATACCGACACTCTCTCTCCGATTTTTGACACTATCCACTGTTCTATCTCTTAATAAAGACACAAAAGTAACACAAAATAATTGTCATCAAAACATAAACAAGCTATGCTTTCTCACTCAGCATTTGTCCGGTGACTAGGGCTTTAACATTTTGATGCAGTCAAGTGGAGTTGATGCAAATTTACTAGTGAAAAAGTCTTCAGAGGTGACGTGTTGTAAACACAGGTATTGTGTAAAACATGAACAGCAGAGAGATAATGAAACTGTGCGTCATAGTTGACGTGTTTATTTATCTCATTCCAGTTATTCTAAAATTGAACAATGTACTGTATAGTGCATATTTCTTTAAGGCCTAGTATGATCCCTCTAAAAAACGCCAGCCTCATTTCAACAGCTTGTTAGTAGCTGCATTTCAAGGTTGTTTTTTATACATAAAAACTCAGAATTTTTAAGCCTATTACCCCTTCTTATCCCCACCCTCTTGTCCTCGGGCACAGCAACCGTCCGTCCTGCTGCCCCAACATTCTCCTCACATTCTCAGATCAGTAAGGCTCATTCTCTGTCCGCTATCAACAGGCTATCCTGTGTCCTCGCTCTGTCTGCCAGCCAGTCGTATATGTAATAGGAGAATGAGATAGGTGGGCAGCCCCCCCCCCCCCCGGCTCATCAGAACCACTAATGCGCAGGCAGCTCATGAAAGTGTCAGTCAAAATGCCTGGAGAGGGAGGGCATGAGGGGTTAGTGAGTCAGAGCCAACAAGGTGTATCCAGAGGAGACCTTCTTTTATGTTGTAGCTAGACTGTGAAAGAGACAAAGCTAATGGATTGTTATATTAATCATCTGTTTATCATTTATGTCATCATTTGTACTTTTTTCTTAGTGCTAATCACATTTCAAGATAGCAAACAGTAAATAGTCCAACCGCCTTCAGCATTTAGCTAAAAAACAACATTGTGCCTTTGATTTTTCTAGAAGCAGTTTCTGCTCCTCCATTTCATGAGATAATACTGACTTTGTTTTCAGTTTTTGACTGCGAGTCAGACTAACAACTGATAAGTAGATGTTGTGTTTTTTCTAATTAATGAAGAAAATTATTTGATAAATTACATTATCATTTTGTATCTTGAAGAGTTGTGGGGGGCCGAAACATATCGCGGGTGACATTGGACAAGAGGCACCATGGACATGGAGTTGATGACAAGTGTCATTAGCATAAATGGAAAATCGATTTTCAATAAAAAGTTTCAGGATTCAGTTGTGTCCAAATGATATGAGATGTAGCTGGCTCATATTAATACAACTGGAACAGAATGTAAATAGTGACAAAGACATGCCTTTAGGAATTTCAAACATTTAGAAATACCATAAGCTGGAGACGTGGATCCAAGTTTCTGTGTAGGTTCTCAGTCATCCAGGTCATGGTGATTCAAGCTTGATCCAAAGGCAACTGGACTTGGTTGAAGATCTTGAAGACTTTTCACCTCTCCTCCAAAGACTTCTTTAATTCTGTTAGAAGTGAAGAAGCTTTTTCGAAGCAAGGGTGAGACATCTTCAACCAAGTCCAGTTGCCTTTGGATCAACCTTTGAATCAAAGTGTTTACTTGATATTGATACAGATTAATGGTACATTACGCCCTCACTTTGGACAGATTACAGGTCAATTGGCGGGTTGAAACAGACAGACATCCATTAACACTCACATCTACAGGCAGAGGTGCAAATTAACTTAGTTTGCCTGTTTTTCGACTATGTAAGGAAGCTATAGTTCCTCAGCTTCAGCTTTAATTAAAGCATGAAGCAATAAAGGCCCCAGTCTACCAGAACATTCCTTTTTGTGAAGTCATTGAACAATGTATTAATTTATCAACTAATAGGGTCTGCATTGATCTGCATAAATCCTGAAGCAAAATTGTTCAAGATCCACCCATTTTGTTTTGTTGAGCCGTATCAAGCTGGAAAGTTTGAACTTGTGGTCTAAAGTGTTTTTGTAAACGACAAAAAGAGAAGGTGAAAGCAGAGGACACGGAGGAGGTCAGAGACAGAAATGAGAAGATTGCAGATGACGGGGTGTTGACTGCCAGTGTGTGATGATGATGATGATGATGTAATGAAATGGGCACCTGTCTGTCCCCAGGGTGTGTATGAACTGTGTGTGTGTGTGTGTGTGTCTATCCGCTGCACCCCTCAGGGTTTTTAGGGTCTGTCATCCAGCCCAACATTCCTGTCCGCTGACTCAATGACAGAAAACCAAATCAGACGCCAACCCCACCCCCGCCTCTCTCTGTCACCCTCGGCCTCCCCTCCATATCACTGTCAGTGCCCCTTTCCACTTTATCGCTACCCACACCCTCTCTCAGCCTCCCCCATCGCCTCCACCTCCACAACTCTTCCTCATGGCTTACTTCAGAGCGGATAGCTGGGTCATTGGGTAATCCTTGCCTGGGACCTCTCTATCTGGATCATTTGATAATGCTGCTGCTGGAGCGCATTCAGAGTAGATATCTGAGACCTGTCTGTGTTCTTTCATTTGCCCTTCATGTCTTTCTACTCTTTTGTTCTGTTCCTGCAAATCCAAGAGCAGTGGTAACTGGAACAGGGACTGTGCTGGATCATTAGAGCCCCAAGGAGGTTGCTTTGTGTGTGATGGAGAGTGAACAGGAAAGACAAAAGTGAAAAAAAGAAACAGGAAAGGTGTAGTCATACAGAAGACAGGTCACACCATCTCACAGGGTGGCAGATGCATTTTAATGACTATCTTTTATGCAGTCACTTTGCACCAGACAAAAAGGAGACTTGAAGGTACACGTGATGCAAACCCCACCAGTACATTTTACATGGACTCATTAGTCCAGACCCCACAGAGAGGTTTGAATAATGACCGACAGGAAGAATTTATTGTAGAGGTTGGTGTTCCCTCTCCCTCCCCTCTGTGTGGGATATGAAGCGTGAAGTCCGGAAGTTTTCCCAGAGATGACATAACAATATTATTCTCCATGACCAATGTTGGCTGCTGACAGTCTAATGGAAATATTAGGTTTCCTCTGGACATGTGCTTGAACGGATGAGAATTTTGCTCACGTCTCTTTCTCCTTCTCAAACTTTCCTCTAAAGCTCAGTGTCGTTACGCCCTGGGAATGGAGGATGGCACCATCCCAGACTCTGACATCACAGCCTCCAGCGCCTGGTCCGACTCTACTGAGGCCAAACATGGAAGGTAGGAAATGTGTGAGTGTGTATTCAGCACTAAAAGTGCTAAAATGACATTACTCAAAACACAGTCATCTCGATACATTTCCTGTAATCAAAGTTAGGGTGGGTGGTTGCAGTCTGAAAAAGCTGTAATTCTACTTAAAGGTTACTTAACACCAGGCGGGAGAACAGTTTTCACTGACTCTGATCACAACAAGCATTATAGAAAAACAAGAAAAACTCCCAAGACACTCTCTTGTAAACCATTAAAATATATATAACATGGCATTTGAATTGTTTAAGAGTGTTTTTTTTTCTGACTGCTTGTATCTTTATCCCAAGATCACCTCAAACCTACACTTTTGTGAGTTGTTGTAGCACCTCTGGCTACATTTTGCTACATGAGTTCACCAACAAGCAGCTCTTTTGGTTGTCATCAGATAAATGTTCTGTTGCACCTGCACCCAGTCCAAACAGTGGGCTGAAATTGGGTCGCTTCTCACACACGCATGTCCCAGACACGGAACTCCATTCATTCAGCTTTCCTTCAATGAAAGACGCCAGGAGTGAAGATGGCGGCGCACCACAGTAGAGATGGTGCGTTGTCATGCCGGTGCGGTTGAGTTGTTTTCCCCTGTGGTTAAAGTCCACGTTTGTTGAACTAGTGTCTGCTCAAATAAACGGGATTATAAATCTGTGGAGATTCTCCTGGATCGGCGCTGTATGGTATTGTAGCGGCTGCTGAACAGAGATGGAGATGACTGACTGAATAACCAGGACTGGACTAACTGGACTCATGTCACTGCATGAGCATTAATTGGTTTATTGCTTTCCAATTTACAAGCCTTTTATGCACATTGATCTGCAATGCTTTTTGTTTATCACTGACAACCATCACATAGCTGGCACCCCGGCACATGGTCAACCCGTTAAACAATGAGTTAACTGAAATCACTAAAGCTAAATGAAAACACAACTTTTCTCACAATTAACATGAAACTTTTAATTCAAAGGACACAGTTTGAAAAGTGGCAATGCAGACATTTCAAATAATTTCACAATCTAACATCATCACTATGCAATGTACAAGACACCATTGACATTTACTCGATGATAAGACTTGTCAACTGTGATTGATTACAAAACTGCAGCAAGTTTCCAGCTATGCTTCCTGATTTTTAAATGCAATACTAAGATGCAGGGAGACGGGACAGGCCTGGAATAATTGTACAAGTATATTGCATATTCCAAAAAGTCATTATTAAAGTTGGTAAATATTGCTTGTGAAATGATAAGTTTGATATAGGTTTTTGGACCAAAATATGTCAAACCCCAGATAAAACTTTTTGACTTTGGGTCAACTTCTGAGAAAGCTTCTTACAAGGAGATAACTTTGAAAACTGCTGGATAAGTGTGTATTTGGCTGTATTTGATTAGTACCTGACTGTATACGGATTGCTAAAAATATTAGAGATATGGGCAGCTTTTTATGTGACGAGTATTCAAAACATTACTATTACAATTAACTTTAACTTCAGAGCTTCTATTTGAGTAAAGATCCAGTAAAGTAACTGCAGTTCTGCTGGAACAACAACACAAGAATACATGCGCATGTCACAGTTGTCTCATGTGCCTGTCTGTCTTTCTTCAGTCCCTCGGCACCACACCAAAGTAATTTGTCACCTGTATGTTAGATTATGATAGAAGATGATAGTGTGTCTTTGTCAACCGCCTTAGTAATCATACAGTATAACCACCTTATCTGTATGTCTGACAGCATGGTCAGATTCATTGGAAACAAGCCAGGCCTGCAACATGCTATAGTAAGAGCTTTTGCAGGTGTGTATGCGTGTAAGTGTGTGTGTGTCCCTTGGTGTGCAGGGCTGGGTCTCTTGGCAGAATTTCTAACCATGTGGAAATGATTATTGGCCCTGGCTCTTTTTTTTAAAGAGACATCAGGGAGACATGGCCAGACAAAAAGAGAAAGCATTGGACAAAAAGAAATACAAGTAAAAGGTGGATCATTGTGATGGTGCACTGAAAGCTGGATATATTAATTTAAAATCAAGGTCTGAGGGGAAGGTGTAAGGGAAGGGAGGGAATGATGGATGCTGTTTTCATGGCTCTGATTGCTTTGAGACTGTGAAATATTTGTGTATCTATGTGAGCCAGTGGAGAAGAAATAGAAGGAACAAGGTAATGAAGAACAAGGGTATGTGAGTGAATTTTTGGCTGGTATTAAGAGAAGAAAAAAAGAAAGGTACTTGGCAGACCAGTGACATGAATATTAGCCAACTCCTGTTGGCTGAAGCACATTGTGCTGAATTCTGCCCGGCCACACGGCCTATTCATCCTCGTCTCCCTCCACCCTCCTCCATAACAAGACACTCTGTGGAGCACTAATGTGTTGATATCGTCTTGTGGTCTTCTGGCTGCATGATCTCACCCACCAAGGGAGAAAGTGGGATCGACTGTAGTCTGTAGCACCAGCGCCATTGCCACTGTGATCAAGTTGATATAGTGATTTGTTTTGGTGGTCAAAGCAGCAGCAGCTTTCATTTCGGGAGGAAACCCCACAGCGGTCAGAGCGCGGCTGTGGCTTGGCGTTTCTTCCAAAAGTTCTTCATAAGGGTTGATGTGAAGTCACAAAACACATAACCAAGTCTTTACATGGTCTGTAAGCAGTGGTAGTTTGGGTTTTTCTTCCCAGACTGGATTAAGGAAGGTCACACTGGTGGGGGAAAAAAATCGTTGTTACAGTGTATGTGTGTGGTCATTGAAGGCCTGAGGTGCTGTGAGTAAAGATTTGTACTCATGTTATTCATAAATCTTGGTGTGAGGTTTGAAAAATAAGGAAGAGCTAGATATTTTCAATCCTTTGATGCTCCTTTCATCTCTTCTCCTCTTCTACATTTCTCTACATTTTCCATCATTCTGCAGCTATTCTCTCTATTGCCTGCAGTATACCTTCACCTAAGCCAACTTTTTGTCACACAGTTTTTTATTTCTTTTTTGACAACATTGCTCTATTATATGCAAGTCTTTTGCTGCTGCACAATCCAATCTATGTGGAGGTAGAGGAGGTCGGCTTGTTCATATCGAATTCTCAGTTGTAACTGCGTTGTACTGTAAGTTTTGATGTATGTTTGGGTGAGTATTTCTGATATTTGGGGTAGTTTTCTTTTTCTCATTTGTATTTATATGACTCTGTCCCTCAGGTTGAGCACTGGAGAGGGAGATGGAGCATGGTGTCCTGCAGGAGCGGTTTTCCCCAGTGGATCAGAATATCTCCAGGTACTCAGTTTAATTTGATTGATTTGCATGATTCGAATGTATGCTTGGATAAATTCTTAAGCATAACATTTAATTGTAAAATACTGTTTTATTATTTTTTATCGGATATAATATTCAGACAGTTTAGGTTAAGAAATGTACACATAAGAAATCAAATGAAATGTATAAAACACAAATTTATTTGGGAATGTTTGCCAGGCTCCTTTTCACTAAATTTGTAATTCTTGCTAAGCTAAGCAAATAACTGCTGACTATAGATTTTAAAAGAGATGAAGCAAATTTCCCAAAATGTCCACTTAAAACTTTAAATTCATGTTAAATCATATATCTCAGAAATCCGTGTATACATTTCCTAATCATGTGTTTTTCGTCTCCTACAGGTTGACCTGCATAAACTCCACTTCCTGGCTCTGGTTGGTACCCAGGGTCGTCATGCTGATGGGCACGGTCAGGAGTTCGCCCGCAATTATCGGCTCCGTTATTCCCGAGACGGAGTGAAATGGATGACCTGGAAGGACCGGTGGAGCCAGGAAGTAAGCAGCATGTAATTGTTTGTAGTGTATTGCAGAGGTTTGTTAGTGTGTTTCATGTGTATGCCAATGAAGGAAAGTGACAGTGTGAATGTCATTAAAACACCTTTATGTCATTTTCACAAGGAATACAGTTGAGGCTGATGTTTCCAATTTTGATAGAAAACAGGTTTATATTCTGTGGCTGTTTTTAATATAAATGGCCGTTAAATACAGATTGCTGAATTATTAATCTGGATTTGATTTATTTATTATTATTTTGGAAGTAGAGGAGTTAAGCAATGTGCCAGCTCAACTTTATCTAGAAAAGTTTCTGTTCAGGCAAAAGCAGCCCTCACTGTTTGACTTGTCAACACCATGCAATAATGTCTTACCTTGTGCACAGAGAAGCAGGTCTTTATGCTTGGTCAGTGTCCAACATTTTCTTTAGTGCACTGTGTTTTGTAACCCTCCTACATGATTGCATGGCAAGTTAGAATCCCAACTACCAATGTTGTAGAGAAAGAATCACATGGTTTGTTTTTGGTTTTCAATATATTATTTCAGAACATAAGAGAAACATTTATTCATCCCCCAACAGACAAATTAACAAGGCCATGCAACAAATATAAAAAAAAAAATTGAAAGGCAATGCAAATTTTCCAGCAAAGGCTTTCCTGACAAAGACTGCACCCCAGACTCTGTTATCTGTCAATCTTTACTCCTTTGTGTTCATTGAACTCTCTTAGATAAATATAATTTAAAGATGCATGCTGAATAATAAGTCTGAGCCTTAAGGCCAAATCCATTCAATCCTGCAGGTTACAGGGGAGACGAGCAATGTTCTGTCTGATTGAAAATGTGTATTTTTTTCCCCTCAGGTGGTGTCAGGGAATGAGAACACCTATGATGTTGTGCTGAAAGACCTGGGCCCTCCGATTGTGGCACGCATGGTGCGCTTTTTCCCCCTGGCTGACCGGGTTATGAGTGTGTGCCTTCGGGTTGAGCTCTATGGTTGTGTTTGGAACGGTAAGCATTTTGTGAAGAAGAGGAACACATACAGAGACCAGAGGATAAACAGATAAAATGCGCTTTTATTTCTTTAGACTTAGATATTCATTCAGTTAGTTCATTCTGAGGCATGCCCTCCAGACCTTGATAAATCACATCACATTCTATAAGGTGATTGTGACTCGCTTATCTTTTATCCTAGATTTACTCCTTTGGCGCCAGAGGGACAGGAGGGAATTTGTAGGATGGTAATGATTACGAGTGAGCGTTTTTCGCAATACATCCCCATGCATTAATTCAAGGCGTTGCATCAAATTTATAGCCTTAGTGGGGTTCACTCAAATAAAAGAAACCACACTAGAGATGAAATGTGTTGGTCTCCATGTTTCCTGGAGCACAAGGCTGACGGGGAATTTACGACCGGCTCACCTCCTCTCCTTTCCCCATCCACCTCCCTCAGACAGCATCATGCTGCCTGTAAATCAGAGCTGTCACTGAAGCTAAAAGCTACAGTTCCCAGTTTGTGTCCTCTGGGAGAGCATCTCTGTAAAATATGATGTGACGTGGATGGTGATGCAGTGGTGCTCAGTTCATACACAAGTGAGGGATTATAGAGAATCTTGAAAATGTCAAGATGTTTGCATATTCATCGACTTATATCATCTTCATCAGATATGGCGGCTCAGTGTCTGTCCTGGGCTTATATTTGAACCCCAGCCCCTTTAAATATCTAAGTGCATAATAGCACACATAGACAGACATGTGCAAACAGAGTATTAATGAACTATGTGAAGCGTTGTATATTATGGGTAGAAGCGGGCTGTGGTCTGTGTTGCTGACGTCACCTCTGTTCTCGGGGAGTGGACTGATTAGCTGTATATTGGAGCAGAGGGTCTTGAGTTTCACTAGCTAATTGTGGCCTGGGTTCAGCAGGCCTGAGCTGCAGACCTCTTTGTTTGTTTTACTATTTAAAAAAACCCATCTGTAACCGTTTTTCAGCAGTGATTATTATAAAATGTTGGCTCCCTGTACCTGTGGCTTCGCACAATGACAAATATTAAAACAATTATAAAAAGCAGCTTGTGCATCTTTCTCTTTAATTTTAAATTGTAAAGTGCATTTTCTATATCAACAATAGCATGAATGATACAAATTTGTTTTTTCATTCTTATGTCTCACAGATGGGTTGAAAGATTACACAGCTCCAGTGGGTCACGTCATGCACCTGTCTGGCATGCCTATCTATCTAAATGACTCCACTTATGATGGAAGCACTGAGCAAGGGTAAGATATAAAAGACACTCTTTTTGTTTGCGTTTAACTTTTTCATTTCAATGTTTGAGTAAGCATTCACGTCTAATCCTCTGAGTTGTCCAATTTGAAACAACCTCACCTCTAAATTGTAACTGTTTTGTTCAATAAAATCAAAATAAAGATTCACAAGAATGACGGTCAACAATGTGAGGGGCTCAATCAGTGGAATACCAAAGATTCTCTGCAGTGCTGGTCACATCTGTTTGCACTGAAGTGTGGTATAAGCCAAAACCTTTGTTGAAAATGTATTCTGGTGTCCACCTAATCAAAAGGGAATGACATTGTTTTCTTTAAGTTGCTAAGGGATTTGAGGCATGTTTCCTGACTATAATGTTTTGGCAGGGAGCAACGGAGGAATTGGGAGGGTTGCAAAAGGTCCACACTTACATGTGCTGTGTGGTTAATGGGGCTGAAATGTTTTGCTAGTGGTTGAGCTAACACTTTTGATGTAATCCAGACGTATTGTAGCAGATGTGTGTGAGAGAATGAGGTCCTTGGTAAGGGTTTGGAAACCATGTTGAGTTGCTTTTTTTCAGTTCAGTTGTGCGTTTCTGTGGGAGAGAGAGGAATAGGAAAACCGATGTATGGGTGTAACTGGGTGTGAGAATATATGTACTAGCATTTTTGCACGTGTATCTATAAGCTTTTTGATGCATCCCTGCAGTACAAGTGTTCATAAATAGAAAGTGACTTACAGCCCATAGCATTCATCATTATTTCTGCACAGAGCTACATGTAAAAACCCTGTTGTGTGTGTTTGTGTACAGGATGCAGTTTGGAGGCCTGGGTCAGCTCTGTGATGGCGTCCTGGGAGGAGACGACTTCATTCAAACCAAGGAGCTGAGGGTGTGGCCTGGGTATGACTACCTGGGCTGGAGCCGGGAAGCCCTCGGGCAAGGCAGCGTGGATATCGAGTTCCACTTTGAGAAACCGCGTGTCTTCCACAAAATGCAGGTTGGCAGAGAAAGTTTGGCTTGTAAAATAGTGTTGTTGTGTGAAGCAGAATATGAGAGGGTTACGCAGGACATTGTTATCCTGCTGGTATCTCAGACAGCACGGGGCAGCCTGTAAATCAGAGCTGTCATCAGGGCTAAAAGCTGCAGTTCCTGGTCAGTGTCTGCAGGGAGACCATCTGTGTAAACTATGCTTTGATGTGAATAATGAGGCATTGCAAGCCATAGATTATAAAAAGTCGACACAAGATCAAGTTTTACACATTCAGTTTCTTATTGAATCTCATTTGTTATTAGGTGGCTGTAAAGTGTCTTTATTGTGTTAATGTGTCAGAGGGTCATGCAGGTGAACTGTAATTTAAGAGAAATGTCTTTGTGGCTGAGTGGTTAATTATAAATGCAGTGTCCCTGATCTGATTCTGGCCAAGGGCAGTGGTTAAAAGTCATGTCCCTCTCTTCCATTTTTTTTCTGTCTGTGTATGAAAAGGTTCAACACACTGGTTTAAAACATCAGTATACATAGTTAGTTTAAAAAAAAAAAGGAGGAAGGGTGAATTAGCTTTTTTGTATGTGAAGACAAGTGTGCAGACGAAGAACAGTTTATTAATAAATTCATTGATTTAGGTAATTGATTATCCCATTAGTACAAGACAAGGATGTCATTGTGATAATGTCTAGACATTAGGCCGGCTTTTGTTTTTTTTCATTTGATGTTGCCCGACCTCTAAAAGAAACTCTTAACAGTAGGGTTGTGTTTGCTTCTTTTAAACAACAATGACTTTGTTCTCCAGAAACAAGCATTTTGACTGGAATAGCTCCGCTGCCATTTAATTAGTTTTAATGTGCCATTGTTTATCATGGGACAGTGCATTTGAGCACGCCTTCTGGGTGCCACTGAGTTTCATCACAGTCTGTTTGTGCGTCTGTGTGGCTTTTGGGGTTAGTTTGTGGAGCAACAAGAGTGGATGAGAATATGAAGCAAGCCAGTTTGAGTTATAACTGTGTTGTCTCTTTGGACGTGGGGAGGAATGTCGGTTTGGGTGGGATTCACCCTATACATGTGCATATTTAACAGCCTGAATCCCCAGTCACTGTTATAAACTGATACGTAAGTTGAGGTTTTGGTTTTGACTGAGATCCAAGCTTTCAGCATATTCCCTTTGCCCTCTTTCCCCTCACATATTCATGATTATTCTAGTGTTTATCAGTTACCTTTAAAAGTTTTCCCAGCGGTAACCCTCGTGTTTTTCCTAGATTTATCCTGTGTTTCCTGTCTTTTCCCAAGAGGTTTTCCCACACTAACCTCAGCTGACATATGCTGTTATGTTAGCCTGGCGGAGCGGATATGTCAGACACAGGTCAAACAAATAAAGAGCGGCAACCTAAACCTAATTTTGGCTTGACTTGACTCTGTAGTTCCTTAACCTACACCTAATCACTCCCCAAAGGGAAATGTGCCCTTTGACTTTTTTGTCGTTCATAACCTAAACTTCCTCTTTTAAAGACTGGAGATAATCGTCTGATTAGATTTTGGAAATCATGTTCAACATTTCTTTGCAAGCGCACACTGAAGACGGTGCAAAAGAAGTCATAGGGAGCTCGTAGTGTAGGTTAGATTTATGAGAAAACAAGTCACATAATGAATGCAATGTTATTGTCTCAAACCAAGCTTTATGCATGTCATTGGAGCATTAATCCCTAAATGAGTGCTAAATGACCTTGGTTCTGCTGACTTATTAGACCCCCCACCACTTTCACAAAGATACAGTACACAACCCCTCTCCTCATTTTGTCCCCTTGAAGATCTAATCCATTACACGTCAACCTAGCATCTGGTGCAGCTGTTCTCCCTGCGCCTCATGTGTGTCTTTTATTAACATATGGATTAGATTAGAGCGGCTGGCCTCGCAGTAAGTGTGAGGTTAATAGCTGACCTGTAAGAACAGCTCTAACACTACCCCTTCTCCCCCACCCTCTCCTCTTTAATTTTCTATCTCTCACATCTACAGTATAGATTTGACCTCTGTCTCTCTCATTTAAAAGCCCTCCATCTTCCTCCATACACATTTTGTTCCTCCATCCAGCAACAATGACGTCTTGTATATTAGCTCAGCTTTTATGGATACCCTCCTCTTTGGCCTTTCCTTGCTTGTAAAGTTGGGAAAGCTATATAATCTGCTCACCTTCTTCAGTTTTCTGTCATACATGTTTCATCCTTTTTTTCTCTTCTTTGTTCTAATTTTCTACATTTTTAGTCCTACTCAGCTTTAACTTGAGCCAAAGCAATTTCGGGTTGAACAGGATGAGAATGTCTCATTAATTGCTTTGTTTTAATTGAACCTCCAGCATCTCCATGAATAATAAATGGCCCAACTTTCAAGCTAATTTAGAGGTGTGGGTAGTTAAAGGATTGTCCAATATCTCTTCAACTGCCCTCTTTCTGTTCCTTTGTCTTCTTATACGTTTTCCTCATTCATCTAGGTGCACAGTAACAACCGCCATACCCAAGGTGTGCGAGTCTTCAGCAAGGTCGAGTGTCTTTTTAAACCTAACATCCTCCAGCCTTGGTCTTCTCCTGCCCTCACTCTGCCTGTGCCCCTCGAGGACCTTAAGGACCCCTCCTCACGACCCATCTCCCTCCCGCTGGGGGCCCGGCCGGCTCAGATCCTGCGCTGCAAATTCTTCTTTGCTGACCAATGGCTGCTCATCAGCGAGATATCCTTCCTCTCTGGTAGGAAGAAGTGTTAAAGTTGTATGTAATTTTTTCTCCCACTCTAACAGGCAGTTTTTCTTCCATTGTGGCTTTGCACTTGCGCCAGACATGTCTTACAGTAGCAACTAAGTCTGGCACCGTCCAGGAGAGATTTGGCTTAGTCAAAACAATAGATACATTAGACAGCAGTGACAGGAGAAGAAATACCTGAAAAAGACTTCTGTACTGTGGGTGGAAGTCTGATCAGTACTCTTTAAATGCTAAAAGTAATGAATTAAGAGACGTTAAATCTAATGAGCTTGTTTTGTTCCCTAACTGTGACATCATCAGAATTAAGTTTTTGCCCTGGCTGTGTGCTGTTAATTGGTTGAAGGTATCAGCATTTTTTACAGTCGAGGACCATTTGCCATCTCTGGAGGGGATTCAGCAGAAAAATAATGCTTTTGTGCCCAAAATGCAGTTTGTGAAGAAAACACAACAAGGGAAAGAAGCAGAAAAGTTAAACTAAGCATTTTAGAAATAAGCAGACCTACTGTGAATGTAGATGTTGCATCAGTTGTTATTAATAGTCTTTTTATTCTAATTCTAGAAGTTGACCAGCATCAGAGTCAGTCCACACTTTTTTCAATTAACCACCCATGCATCAAAAAGACAGGGGCTTTCAATATCTTTCTCGAAGATGGGTTGCCTATCTGATAGAAAGTCAGATGTGGGACCCCTCTGCTGCTCTCCACCTGAGATTGCTTTGACTAATTAAACTGTCCCCTTGACTCAAATACTCTTATCAGGTGTGGCGTGATAAGAATCAGTGAAGTGCTCGATAATCTCATCAGACTCTGGAGGCTGAAATGTTTGTTTTGTCTTGTGTTGAGCGGTCTGGCATTTTGTGGTTGCTGCTGGACTCCGGCCAGATTCCGTCCTGCTTTAAGGGTCCTGTCATTGGCTGCCAAATGATTTAATATGAGCCGATCTGACTTTCATTTGGTACTCTGGTAACAGAACGTGGTTGTTTGTATTTTTGCAACATCTGCACCTGGTTGACGAGCTTTACATAAGTAAAAAAATCAGCTCATTTTGCAAGTTTAAACCTTAAGAGCAAAGGTTAGTTGGCCACTTAACAGTAACCATTTGTCATTACACAATCATTCAGATTAGTCAACAAGGAATGGATGAATTCCCAGTCAAAAACAACGTTATTAACATAATCGCTAGGGAAGAATATTGTTTCTCTGGAAACACAACCAGCTGTGACCACAACCCACTGTTTCCCAACAGCGAAGGACAAGCTGACGGTGTGAGCTGCCATATAGAAACCCCCTAAACATATCAAACATGATCCATTTTGATCACATTTTCTCTTCCTCTTTCGATCCAGAGCCGTTTGAGGAAGATGCAACAGAAAAGGGTTCATTTCCTCCTAATCTCCCAAAGATTCCGACCACCACTTCTTCTTCTTCTCTTCTCAACCACACCGCCTCCTCTACCACATCAGGTCGCAGTTCCTCCAACACCACCGCCGACCCATCTGGTGAGTCCTCTTCACTACACAGCCCCGTGTCTTCCTGTCTTCACCATCTTTCTTTCCATCAAACATCCTTTCTAAGTTTTCACTCTCATCACCTACCATACTGCTTCATCTACATCTCCCCCTGCTCTCTCTTCTTATTCCCCTGATCTCTCCTTCAGCCCTTCCGACTCTTCTCTCAAGTTGTGATGAGTGTGAGCATGTCGGCAGTGTGTCTAAGCCGTGTGTCTAAAGCATAGCCAAAGGCAGGCGGTGCCAAAGGAGGCCCATATCTGTGAAGCAGTCCTATTTATCACAAGCTCTGAAATCCTTTGGCGTTACACCAACTTTTCCTTGATGTAAAGTCGACACTGAATGTTTATCTTATGGATTTAATTGTACATAAAGCAGGAAAGATCTACCTAAAATGAGGAATTCTTGGTGTGAACTCTATGGGATTTTCATAAATATGGATTAACGGCTGTCCATGATTTCCTCTCATCACCCTCTTCGGAGTCTTCTTCACCACTTCTCTTCTCACACATTCCCTCTTTGTCCATCCCTCGCTCCTCCAGAACCCCCCACCACCACCAACCTTTTCATGACGGACACCACTGGTAACTGGACGCTGTCAGGTGAGAGAGCAAAAAAAAGAGGAAGGGAGGATGAACCAAGGGACAGGAGCTAGTCACATCTGCTCTGGCCCTCCTCCAGTATCTTAAAACTGTCCCTCTGCTGAGAATAAAGTGTAATGAAGGAGGGATTACAGGGGCAGGCTTTGGCACTGTACTCTGTCCCCTGGGTTCTAAGATATACAGCTGTATGGAAAACACTAACTGAGATGTAGTGCATTATATATATGTACAATAACAACTCTCTTCCTGCGGTCTCACTAGCTGCATGGTATTTTCAGGGTCTCTGTTGTACACTGTTAGACAATAACAGGCCTTTTAAAAAGATGGAAATGTTTTATTGTGGCGTGTTTGCTGCTTTGTCCTTGTTACTGGCTGCGGTTGGACGGCTTTGTTTGGGTTTATTTATTACGTGCATGGTGTTGAACCGAGAGAAAGGGGGTGTTCTCTGTTCTAACAGTGCCTTGTGTAAATCTTTGGTTTTCCTGTGTGAGGGCATACATGCACATAAAAGCATCATGTATGTGTGGTATGTGTGTCTGTTTCTGATCTCTTCAACTGAGTTATTTGTTCCAAACCATCACTGTAAAAGTGTTTGTGAAGAGTTTGTTTATGAGTGAAATTTACACCAAACTATTCAGAGGAAACCTAACATGGTTTTATCCCTCAGACAAATAACATGCTGCATTTAATCTTCAAAGGAGTCAAAATATCTGTAATTTGGATAAATAGTTGACTACAAAGCTTCCGAGAAGATAACAGTGTTCGCATTGTGTTCACATAACAGCGGGCTCTGAGAAGCCCTGTGGTATGAGTGGGCATATTGGATACATACTCAAACAGACAATCCCCATCAGATGGGTTCATAAGCCTGCTGAAGCGTTGCTGGTGTGCGTGACCCCACAGCGAGTGCGTGACTGTGCTGAAAGAGCCAAAGCTCTCAGACTGAACAGTGATCATGTCAGCCTGTGGTTGCACACATACACAAAAAGGAATCCACCCACATAACACCAAACTCATAAATAACAGCAGGTTTCACATGTACAATCAAATGTATTAATACTAACATCAAATTTCCTTCTCTAGATCCAGAATTTGCTGCACAGACTCCGAGGGCAGGACTTCCCGTAGCCAAGGATGACAGCAGTAATACAGCTATATTGATTGGCTGCCTGGTGGGCATCATTCTTCTGCTGTTGGCTGTGATTGCTGTCATTCTGTGGAGGCAGTACTGGAAAAAGATACTGGGCAAAGTGAGTCAAGATGAAGGTCACATGCAATGACTTTGTTTAATTTTTAGGCCGTCTTTTTTATGTGCAGTTTGGCTGTAAATTAACTTTACCTGCAGGTTTCTCAAGTAAATGTTTAGCAGCCTTTAAGAGTCAGTTCACATCTTTTGTTTTCGCCCCTTGTGGTATCTAGTTTTAGCTTTATTATTTACTTCTAACATCTATCGCAGAGGTTTCTGTAACTCCTCTCGAGCATTAAAGATTAGGTTCATTAAAAAAAAAACTTGTTGCTTTCGCCAAAACAGTGGTCTCTCTAGAGAACCTATAGATTTTCTGTTTAGAGGGTTTATTACTTCCTACAATATACATAACACAGAGTGAGAAAAAGATTTATTGGACTGACTTGTCCTTTTAACCAAGTTAAAATGATTGATTGCAGGCAGAGATAACTCCTGCCAGTTTTTGGCAGCTTAGCTCTCAATCTCCATCTGGATGTTTTATGGGAATCCTTTTACATTAACTTCTAATGGTTCAAAGATTAGTGGGTATTTTCACTGATCGATCCCCATCTGCTAAAGGGATTTAAATCACTGATGAATTTAAACTCAGATGCCAGCTTATGAGGTTTTCCTAGTTAGCACAAATGTAGTCTAATACAGAAATCCTCTAATTACGCTTACCTTCATGAATCATGTTGAAAAAAAAAAGATTTCAGTGGTAGTTTGTGTCTCCTTTAAATTGTGTTATGATATATTAAAAGCTGTAGGTCCTTATATACAAATTACTTACCATCAATGATAGAAATATATCAGACTAGTTATATAAGTTGAATACATTCTTCTCTAAAACTAGACATATTATATTATACTGCATGGGTTTTACCCAGTTGTACCCAGAAAACTGGCAACTGAGTTTGTATAACCTAAATTCATTCTCTGCCCTTCCAGGCTCAGGGAAGTCTTTCCAGTGATGAGCTGCGGGTTCACCTGTCAGTCCCGTCAGATAACGTTGTCATCAACAACACACACAGCTACTCGAGCCGCTACCAACGCATCCACACATTCCCTGATGACCGCGACCATGACAGAGAGGGAGAAGGAGAGTACCAAGAACCAAGCGCTCTGCTACGGCCAAGGGATCAGAGAGACAGCACAGGTAAGTTATACAAGCCCAGTTCTTCTTTTTTAAACTTTGTTTAACCAGGAGAAAACTCATTCAGATAAAATACTGTATGTCTTTTTGCCGAGAGTTTCCTGGTGGAGACATGCAGCAGCACTGTTAACAAAGTTTCTGACAAACATTGAGAAGTCATCCAAACAAACATAGTGTTAAATACATGAATACATTAAAAGACATGAAATAAACACGTAAAACAGCAATCAAAAATATCTTAGGTAGAACATATACAGCCAGATGTGCCTGCCTCCAAGTGATTAACTTTAAAAGCATCCTGGACCTAGTTCATGAAGTACAGATCTTTTTGTAATGTGCTCCAAGTAAAGGGAGCAGCAAACTTAAACACCTTAATTCACACTTCAGTTCTGACCTTTGGAACAGACAGTAAGAATAGGTGTTGGGACTTTTGAGATTGTAAGTCCCCATAATTTTCTTACTGATGTAGGTTAGACAGTATAAAGGAAGCAAACCCAGGATAGACTTTAAAATATGAGAAGGCCAGTGTTTTCAAGGTTACGTTTGGACAAAGACGACCATCCAACATGGACATACTGGATTGATGAGGGCTTTAAATTTAGTGATGAACCTCAAAGCTCCATGATCTATGGTGTCCAGTGCATGTAAGCTTTGTGATGAGACGTTGTTTATTAGACATCTTCATAGTCCTTTATAGCGTGACAACATACCACATGTTAAATACATGTTGGCAGAGATTGATGCATAGTCAGCCACACACAAGTGGCATGGAGAGAATGGATAATGAAAAACAATGAGACATTCCACATGTAAAGAATTGTATTTTCTACAAACATGTATGTGGTTTGTATGGATGGCTTCATGTCTGTGTTCATGATTTTGCAACCTCCATTTGTTATTAGTACCAATAAGCCAGCCGCAGGAGAAAAATGTGGCATGCGTATCAAGCAAACTGTGGTGTAATGATATATTTCACCACACCAAACAAAAGTAAATCAAACTAAGCATCCCGCAAGGAAGACTGCCACAAAAAAAGATGCACGGCACAGAGGGGGCACAAAAGAGCTATTGTTCTAAGAAAAGAGAAGAAAGAGAGAAGAGAGAAGAGGGAAGAGAAAAAAAGCAGTAAAGAAAGTAAAAGCATTCCTTCACTTGCATTACACAACAGGAGGGGCTGCATGTCGTTTTTTACAAGGCGCCTGTGAGTTTGAAATAACATGTGTAACAGAAACATTATTTTATCCACTGGTTTTTGTTATGTTTGGTTGTGTGTAACTATGCCTGTTCTTGCTTTGCTCTTTTGTTCGCCATGTGTCATTGCAACCCTTCTCCTTCCATGTATCATAATGGATTTGCTAACATGCTAATGGTTGTTGATGTGTTTTTTCTTTGTATGTTTTTTTGTGTCTTGTGCAACCTTTGTATGATCCAAACCATTACTCCTTTGTTTATCCCGCCTCGTCCTGTGTGTGCGTGTTTGTGTGTGTTTATGTGTGCCAGTCTTGCTGTTAAAAAACAACCCAGCATATGACCTGCTCATGTCAGATCACAGAAAAGGTGCAAGATCCCTGGTAGTCCCCAGCACCTCTCAGGCTCAGGAAAAGAGCCTCAATGTGCCTCAGGGTAAGCAACCTTAGACTGAGCCTGCACAGTCAGGAGAGGACCCCACCTCTCTTGTTTACTACCTTTCTGTCAAGGGTTTGGTAATTAGAAGAGCAGTTATATGATTAATCTATTTTGCATGTGTCTAACACAATCATCCACCTTATTACTTGCATAATTTGTCACTCACTACTCAACATACTTTGTTTGAAGGGATTGTTTGGTATTCGGGGAATTGTACATTTAAACTTCTGTGTTGTCATACTTGCAGCATGGTTCTGTTGATAGAAAATGTGTGTGTTGGTCCATTGTAACAACCCCCAGTGTTGAAAAAAAGAAGCCAATCTACAAAAAACTGCAGTTTCTCAAGTGTCCACTAGAGGCCTACTCCAATAACCAAGACATTTCCATGTAAAATCGCCAGTTTTAACAGATACAAACATGTTTACAGCTTGGTAAAAAAAACACAGTTATGGTCACCATAGCTATAATCTGTACCAGGGGTGATTTGTTTTATACTTCACTGTTTTGTTTATGTTAAGGCTAAGAGTTTTGCATAATTAGGCATAATTAGTGGTTTGGCTGATTTGACTGACAGGAAGGTGCATTATAGCTGTTAGCCAGGAGGCTAGGCTTCACTTCACAAAACTTCACAAACTGTGTTTGTGTTGTTTTCATTGTTTGGAATATGCCAGTTAAATGATGAGCTAGACAGGCATGTTTCAGCAAACAAGGTATTCAATCAGCCCCGCCTAAACGCTACCTCTTTGCCTGATTTCGATTAGTTGGAAGTAGTTGGAGTCAGTTTCCAATATGGTGACTGTTACATGGGCTTCGTAACGCTTCTTCAGACACCCATGGATGACATCACTGAGACAATGTCCATGTTTTATCAAGTTTAAACTTTTAACAAGACCATAGACTTTCTATTTAGAAGTGGATGTAGCCACCATAACTTCACCCATTAGTGTATGAACCACAGCTTTGACACCTCAAAGTTGTCTCCTTGTCTTTGTTTTTGGACCCAGAAGTTATAACAACTGTGAACAAGCATTTATGTCTATATCTGTGTTGACAGGGTGAAGTGGTAGTGACACAATGAATGTAGTTCTGTTTTGAAGAAGACTCCAAACTAACAATGGAGAGGCAAATCTTTTGGAAAATGTTTGCTGAGGCAATAGAGCAAATGAGAAGTTTGGTCATTTTCCCATCTGTGCCCATACTACTGGACTTATTTTTTGATATCAGTGAAGTCACCCCTGCTGGTCATTCGAAGCAACACAGTTTTAAGGCACTTGTGTATTGGCCCCACTTTTGAAAACAAAGCTTCAACTATTATTTACAGTATGTGGTCAACACTGCAATAATACTTGTCATATACCACCATCATGTAAAAGATTTCAATTATTCAGTGACATTTGCTCGCACAACATCTATAAAATCATTCATGGGTCCAAGAGGATGTTTCCCTACTTTTATGATTCCCTGTTTTTTTTAAGGTGCTTAAAGAGCTGCATGCATAGCTGTAGACCATCTTAGCGTCTTTAAAAAAAACAAAACAAATTAGAACATTTCAACTTATGGTAAGGGTTCAGCACATGCCTGGTGTGTGGGTATGTGTTGCATATTTTTCTAAACCGCATAAATCTGAATAGTAACATTAAAATTCAGTATTCACGTCATGGGCTGTGGTGGTGAGTGCACTGAAGCAGAGCCGAAAAGTTTCTTATCTCAGTTATTATGATTGTAACAAAGCTATAACACTTAGTATTCAACAGCAACTCTCCCCACAAGTTTTTGACTTATGTGGGCTGTCAGACCCTCATGGAAGCTGATAGTAATGAATATTAAGCTGTTTAACCTTGATTAAATTAAACCTCTGAGAGGTTTTTTATCAGCAAGAACGACAATAGATTCTAATTGTGTTTAAAACCAGATTAGACCACTACAATTTCCAAGAAATGCTGATTCTGAAGCAAAACTCTGTTCATTGTATTAACTCAGTTTGATAACCTGCATCGCAATCAAAAGAAAACCAGAATTTATGCACAAAGAAAAATGACTGCAAGGCAGATCAGCAGCATATGTGTGTGTAGCCAAGGTCTTTCAGTTGTCCCCAACCTTTCCAACGATCGATGATAAATGGCCGTTTATGGATACAAATAATAAATCCTGTGACAAATTTTAACCTTCACTTTGAATTTACTCCACTAATTTGCCTTCCTCCTCATATTATAGTTTTATTGTTTTGTCCTTTATTTTATTACTCAAGATTTTATATTCATTCTCCACTTTCAGCCTTCATTGTCAGTACAGAACCATGTGACATTTTTACTGTTGTACAAAAAGTTTTGGATTTCTTTGTAAAAGGAAATTTACCGTAATTCAAACTGTCCCTTTAAAACAAGTTGTTTGATTACTTTTCTTAATACAGTATGTGATAGTATCTGATTTATTCACTCAGGCTGTCTGAAGTCAAAACAAAGCTGTATATATTCACTCACTTCCTTCAAAGTTATCTCTTCATTTCATCCACCCTGTCTGTCTTCTCCTCCTCCCTGCAGCCTGTGGTTTGGACTTGGACATGGAGAAAGGTTTCCCTCCAACTCAAGAAGAGCCTCCTCCCTATCCTGGCTCCCCTCCCTACCCCTCCCTGTCTCCTCCTGTGTCTCCCCCGCTACCTCCCAGTGTTCCTCACTATGCTGAGGCAGACATTGTGAGCCTGCAGGGTGTCAGTGGGAACAACACCTATGCCGTGCCTGCCTTGGCCTCCTCGAGCCCTGGGGCTGATGCCACTCCGCTGCCAGAGCTGCCACGGCAATTTCTCATTTTCAAGGAGAAACTTGGAGAGGGACAGTTTGGAGAGGTGAATTATACGCCCCCTACAAAATATATGTTTGGGCTGAAGTCTGATTTAACAATATCTGTATCTGTGTTTATTTATTTGGTGATAGGTTCACCTGTGTGAAATCGAGAGCCCTCAGGACCTTCCCAACCTGGAGTTCCCCTTCAATGTTAGAAAAGGTCGCCCTCTACTGGTGGCAGTGAAGATACTGCGCCCGGACGCCTCTAAGAATGCCAGGTCTGTAATTTCATACACAGCTGAGCCTGGCTTCAGTGTGGTTCACAGTTTTTCTTTTCACTGTTACAGCTTATCTCCAATGTGCTCATGGAACTGCAGCGCTCCCACTGGTCATTTACATTTTAGGACAAGGGGTAGAGTGAGATGTTAATGCCTGACGCAGGAATAAGAAAGCTTGGTAGACACTGCTGTAAAGTCAGTTAGTATCAGGAATTGTTATTGAAAGTAATTTTTGGGTAATTAGACATTAAGCAAATGTAATGTTTTAGTTGTTCTTTTTTTTGCAATTTGAAATTTTATTGGCTTTTAAAAAGCTTCTCAGGTAATATTTGACCTCTAAAGAAGCAGAATGTGAACTTCAGAATCAATTAAATCCTCCAGCCTTAAAATAAAATACAACAAATTCCTTGTAGCGTATGTGTTGTTTACAACTACCTCACATATAAAATCTTCAGCAGCACGGCAGAGATTTAAGCCCAGATTCAGTCCCTTTAGCGCTTCAGAAAAAAAAAAAAAAATCAGGGCCTCTGTGGTTCTCTGGATGTTTGACTCCATTCACCACCTTCTTGTTTGCTTTTGCTCTGCACTATTTTGCACTGGGAAGAAAAACCCAGCTTGTTTAAACTGAAGTGCTGGGAGTGCTGGGTGGTTAGTGAGAGACTGAGCAAAGACTGACCTGCAAAACAAATCAATGAAGTGAAAGGCGAGCAGAGTCTCAGACTGTGGGATTGATTCTTAAGGGCGTCAGCAACCTTCTCACTTGACTGAGTGGTAACATCAAAAAAGCTGCAAAATGACATTAATTATTTTTATGTCATGGCTAAGAAGGAACTTAGTTCTTCATATTAGACATTTAGTTATCCCTTCTTTTCTATATCTATTCTAAATCTAACAGTTTTCTCATATTTCTTCTCTGATCATTTCACTCATCCTTAATGACCTGATAGGAACGACTTCCTGAAAGAGGTGAAGATCCTTTCTCGCCTGAAGGACCCGAACATCATCCGTCTACTGGGAGTGTGTGTGAGCAGCGATCCTCTATGCATGGTCACAGAGTACATGGAGTGTGGAGACTTGAACCAATATCTGTCTCACCGAGTGCTTCTAGACAAGACAGGGCCTTCACACAGCGCGCCAACCATCAGGTAAATCAAAACTTTACTTTATAACAGTTAAAAGGAAACATACAGTAACAGTTTTGATATATTTATCATCCGCTCCATTTGTTAACTTTTTCCCTCAGTTACCCAGCACTCATCTCCATGGCCAGCCAGATTGCATCAGGAATGAAGTTCCTCTCCTCCCTGAACTTTGTGCACCGGGATCTGGCTACCCGCAACTCTCTGGTCGGGGGTGACAAGGGCGAGAGCGGAGAGGATCCGAGTGGTGAACGTCACATCAAGATAGCTGACTTTGGCATGAGCAGGAACTTGTATGCTGGCGATTACTACAGGATCCAGGGTAGAGCTGTGCTGCCAATACGCTGGATGGCCTGGGAGTGTATACTCATGGTGAGAGCACAGACACGAGTGTGTTTGCATCTGATCGTGTGTGAGGGTTGGGCGTTATATTTACTGATCAGAATCAAATTTAGCGTGTTAATGCAGGAGTTTTTAGGTATTCAAGAAATTGGTGAACTTTGAATTGAAAATCTATATCTATTGTACCAAAGCTTTTTTTAATAATTAGTACATTTTTGTCTAATTCAAATATTTATAGGTCACTGAAAAGCTTTTAAACAAGATTAATTGTAAGAACAACACAAACAGGTGGAGAATATTGTACATGAAGACAAGTTGAATCATTAATAATGGTGTACTCTTACTTAAAAAGCTAGTAAACATATAATCCCTTACCATTTGTCACCCTGTCATAAGGATGCTCATCATGAACGTGATACAGATGGAGAGCATGCTGATGAATACAAAGGTTTTTATTTCTGTGTTTTTGTGTTTCACAGGGAAAGTTCACCACAGCAAGTGATGTGTGGGCATTCGGGGTCACTCTGTGGGAGATGCTGAGTGTTTGTCAGGAGCAGCCGTACTCCAACCTCACAGACGAACAAGTCATCGACAACGCTGGCGAGTTCTTCAGAGACCAGGGCAGACAGGTGAGACACAGAGAAAATTAATGGGTTTTAAAATTTGTTTTTGTTTTTTTTAGCATTGAACTTATTTGTGAAACAAAAATTGAACAAAAAAAGGTATTAAATGTATATAAAAGTTTTCTTTCTCTGTCTTTCAGGTGTATCTGAGCAAGCCGGCTGTGTGTCCTCAGGGTCTCTATGAGCTCATGTTGAGCTGCTGGAACAGAGACTGCAAGCTCCGTCCATCCTTCGCCTACATCCACTCTTTCCTCACTGAGGACGCCATGAACATGGTGTGAGGAGAGTTGCACAACAAGGAGAAAGAAAACACTATGGAGGGGGAAATGGCTGGCATGTTTGTGCATCTTTGCTACAGAGGGAGGGTGTGGTGGAGGTGCTGCAGAGCAGAGCAAAGGGAGAGTGGGTTGCTTGCTTTTATATTTGTACTTTTTTTTGGGTGGATGGGGCTGAGACACCGCTGGTTCGGTTTATTTCCACATCAGACCCTTACCCCAAAGCCAAAAGTGAGCTTTTGATGGGCAACAGTCCGAGCTACATTTCACAGAGGTTGGTGGTGGGCGCAGTCTGCATAGGAACTTTCTCTCTACTCAGATACTTAACATGTAAGGAGTGTTTATGTGACTGATGACACAAGAGATGTAGAGGTTAAACATCAGAAAATAATTCAAATAACAACCATAGCAAGCTAGGAAATGAAGAGTTTTTAAGTTTTATGACTTTTACATATTCATCATCTCAAAGACTATACACAGGGTAACAGGTGAAGGTACACAACATACAACTTCTGTCCACTAAACACCCAAAGTTAACTAATTAAAGTTAATGCCCAGTGATCGTCTTAGTATTTATAGTACACAAATCCTGCTGTACACATTTGAATCGGTGTCATCCACTCAGATTCATCCAAAGGTCAGATCTTTTTGCCCACGAGACACAAAATTATAATCAGCTGAAAGTCTTTGATACGACCTTCAGACATCTGTGCTGACTGTTTCCCACATCCAAAGCTTCAACTCAAAGTTATCGTGGACTAATGTGAAATAACCCTGACCAGACAACAGCAGCCCCCCTTCTGTATGTTTGGTCTAAATAACCAACCCCCTCTGAAGTCGAAAAGTCAGAGCCCCATCTCTGAGCCACAGACAGAAGAAAATAATGCCAAATGGACTTCTCAAACCTGACAACAATGGTACAGAAAAGAAGAGTCTGCTGCTGCCACTGAGATGTGACCCGCTAACTGGAACATCTTTTCCAAGCAGAGACAACAATGCCAGCTGGAGCAGCGGACACAAAGTCTTCAGATAAGTTTGCTCGGGTGTTTTGGGCAATTGTTTCGTGTCTGACTGTGATCGAGACACAAAGGATAGAGGTAAAATTCCAAAACCAGCTGCACTTTAAATCCTACATGCACATCTCTAGCAACGACAAAACTCTTCTCTGTGAGGGGCGTGAGATGATTCCTGTTGACTTGGATTCAAATGTTTCAAACCTGCAAAAATGTCAAATATTTTCAAGGAGAGATCAAATTCAGGACAGTCTTTCTGCCTTTCTCTCAAGAGGCCAAAACAATAAGATGTAAAATATTATTTTAGAACATGGATTGGCACCATCAGTTCATCTCATATTAAATGTATGAAAACATTTTGTTTCGTTTGTTGAGACATGTTTCCTCATCAAATCAGCTTTTGCTCATCCATACACATTACCATAACATGCAGTTATGGTATCTGAGTCCTGATTTGAGTGTGAATACCATTAACTTCTGTATTATCCGGTGTAAGTACATTAAGCTGACTGCGGTAGAATCAATCATCTACCTTACTGATTGTTTAGCACTGTAAATCAGTCCTGAGATGATCATCAAGTAATACATGTTTACTGATTGTGAATGGTCCTGACAACTAAGTCATTTTGATACACTGTAGTTCAACTAAACCCATATTTTTATATATATACTGTATGTATTTTGTCCTTAGTGTCTCTGAACTTGATCATTATAGTATGTACATATTTTAAGGACAGAAGTGTCATTTCCTTTACCAATATATGGAAAACTCTTTGTTACATTTGGGGTCTTCTGTATCTCTGTAGAACGCTTGCTACCTTGATGCTATTGTAATTCATTGTCTATTTTTGTAGATGTTTTAATAAAGTAAACCTTTTCAGATATACCAGGATCAATCAATCATTATTTGTATAGCTCCAATTCATAACAAGTGTCATCTTGAGGCATGTTACAAAAGCGCATGACCTTACTCATAGTTAAGTAAATAGGATAGGGGGAGGTGGGATAAGATGCAGGAAGGATTTCTCCTTTTTATTACTCGCGTTCCAGTTGTTCACACTTCCTTTCAGTTGAGGTGGAGGTCGGAGCAGGCTGTGCATGAATGAGGACGACGGTGGCTGTAGGACGACACGGTCCGATGAGGTGGCTGGGCGTCTGGGACGTCGGTTGGTGGTAGTGCCAGATCACCTCGCTGAAGGTCGGGGGAGCTCAGTCTACTCGAGAGTCCAGCCTCTGCTGCCGGGACAAGGCCACCTGGACTTCTAACACACTGACACACAAGATGTGCTCTGGGTGTGACATTAATTTCACTGTCAGCTATCATACAGATAGTGTTGCATTTATTGTTAAATCAATTGATTTTATAAAACGAGTATAGAAAAATGCTGTTTTTAAATCCCTCTGTTCAAAGTGGTGTATTCAAGTTGTGTTTGTGAGGCTCAAAAGAAATACAATTTCCAATTATTAAAAAAAAAAAAAAAATGTAAACGGCAAATCTTCACATTGAGAAGGTTTTTATAAGAAAATTACATTTCCCTTAAAAAGGGTCTAATTAGAATAAATGCTTAAATAGTATCTGATTATTCTGCTTTATGTGGTCAAAGTAAACAGACAGCAACAGGTTTGAGTGATAACACGTTTTATTGTTTACAGATTATTTCACTTCAGATAAATCTTGAATATGTGACACTAGTATACAACTTCCACACTATGTAAAAACTGCTTTGCCGACTTAAAGGATAGACATGCAACAACACACTTAAGAAAAGTAAAAGGATTAGTAAAAAGGAGCATACGATAAAATAGGGGACTGATTTGGCTTCCATCTACAGCCGTCTTGAGTGACGGCACATGGCTTATAACCAGTTGCATATAAGGAAGTATTACCTGACTGAGGTTGAACAGCTTCATTAAAGAAGTGCACTTATATTCACTGTTGAAGAACCAGGCACTTAGCGATAACAAAATGCATAAAGCTTAGCAGCTGGAAAAGTTATGTTTCATATTCAAGTTTGAAAAAAAATCTGACGAATCAGCTCCTGATCAGAGGAACTGACTGAAGAGAAATTATAGTCCATAACTGTAAAAGCTAAAATCAGCCAAAATCTATGACACTAACATAAAATTTAATGAAACATTAGTACACTAAACACAACAGAAAACAAAAATCAGACTGCTCCATCTTCCATATGTCAGTTTAGACTACAGGCAGCAAGCACACCAAAGCAGGAGGCTGGTTAGTAAGTGGTGGTCCTTGATAACTCTCGCAGTATAAAAAGACTCCAGAAGACACTGCAGCAGAGCCAAACGTCAACATTGTCTTCACCTTCATTGCTTTCAAAAGGTAATCTCCTGTTACCTTGATCCTACTGACCACTTCCATTTGAATCACAGAAACTTCTCACACTTGCAGTGCAACTGGTATGTGCAGTAACAGTCTGTTACTACATAGAGACATGAGGAGTACACTAGTAATACCCCCAGCCTGGCCCCTTTATACTGGTTGAGTACACAATGATAGCAACGATATGCCCACACCAAGCTACACATTGATAAAATAGGATCAGCACCATTTAATGATTGGAAAGGCACAAAAAAACTTTCAGATGCTCAACAGCTGTTTTCCATTTTCTTCTTTGACCTTGATGAAAGCCACCAGCCGAAACACGTCGGTCTAAATTGTTATAAAGTTGATCTTTTTACTACAAGTGTTGCTGGAGCATTTTGACCTCTTCTAAGCCTTTCACTCTTCATGCACCTTGTTAGTTGGTGAAGTTTGAGCCAGAAAATCCTCTTTTTCTCCATTTTCTTCTTTAAAAAGTTTAAAGAAATAACAAGAATGTATCGACCTAGTTCCCCTATACGGAAAATGAGTCAGTAAAATAAAAAAATATCAATCACTGGCTAACGTGGGTGGAGGTTTGTCTGTTCTAGCTTTAAAATAGAGTTATTGATAAGGATGTATCCTTCGCAGCTTTCTGCTGCCGCCCACTGAAAAAAACCACAGCAGCCCAGACAGGGAACTTGAAAAGAAACCACATGAAGCAGAAACAAAAATCCAGATCACATGAAGAAGAAAGAGACACGTGAGAAACACATGCATGCACACGGACAATCAGACAGCGCTATGTTATTGATGAGTGGTTATAGGCACGAGGAGGAGATCTGAAGCTCCAGCTCTGGATACTGGTAACAGCTCTCCTGATAATTCTTTTCCCCAGCTCTTTTAATGCACTCCCTTTCCTGCAGCCTGTGAAGTCAACGAGAGAAACATGAGACAATCATCGCCTGCGTCATTTGTTACCTCTCACACATGATCTCTCTTTTTAAAAGCACACACTGCAGCGTACCTGGGAGATGTCGATTCCAGTGAGCTTCTCCACAGCGTTAGGCAGCCTGGTCATGATATCTAACACCTCTCCGGCGAGTTTGGCTGCTCCAACCTCTGAGCCGCCGCTGGACACCATAGTCACCTTATGGGCTGCACACAGTGGCTTGCTGATCTCCTCTGCGATCTGCAGGACAAGACAGAACAAAACATAGAAACTATGAAGGTCAAATTAAGCATGACAACATCTGAGGAAAATCTAATTTAAAAAAATTAGGAAAATGTAATCCAATATACATGAAGTCATGGGATTAATCTAAAAGAGAGTGAAATTACTTTGTTTGTAAGAATTGAAAAGAAAAGCAGAAGTAAATAGATAAATATTCTGAATGAGCTTAATGTGGTCATTTAGAAGAAGTAAAACTATTATCAAAGGTCATCTATCATGAGGCTGTGCTGTAATGCTAACAGAAATAAAAAAGAGTCAGTATTCAGTCCAGAGGCAAAAACTTTCATGAGAGCAAAGCAGTAATGACTGAAAAGGTCTTCCCCTGTATGACATCTTTGATCGTCGCAAACATCTTTTTTTTAAAGCAGTTCAAACATTATTCTTCCTCTAATCATTAATCCAAGAGAGTCAGACTGACCAGTGGCAGTTTCTCCAGCAGCATGTCCACCATGGCTCCTTCTTTGTACGTCTTGAAGGCCTCTGCTTTCTTGGACATCTGTTCTGCCTCGGCACGACCCTTAGCCTCCAGGGCAAAAGCCTCAGCCTCACCCCTCATCTACAAGGACAAACACAAACACATTAACAAGATTTACTTGATGTGACGTAGTTTAACAGGCAGAGAGGGAGTGCTACAGAATCGAAGGATGCACGCAGCAGGACTCACTTTGATGGACTCGGCCTCGGCTTCAGCCTCCATGATGAGCTGCAGGCTGCCAGAGTGAAAAGAGATTGCTAATTGATTTGCTGTTTTAATTGGTTTCATTTTGTCCTTCTTGTTGCTGAACTGGTTTTTAATGCACATGTTTTTTATAGATATATATATATATATATATATATATATATATATATATTCAAACTCTCATCCGAACTACACACAACACTACTCTCATGTCCTAATACTCACCGCTGTGCCTCAGCCAGCCTCTCCAGACGGTATTTCTCAGCTTCTGCAGGCTTCTTTATTCTAGCCTCCAGCTCGTTCTCCTTACGGATTATTTCCTGCTCCTGCAGTGTGATCTGCTGGGTCCGCTCCACCACCTGAACCTGCATCTTCTCCTCCTCGATGCGCTGCTTGGTTTTGGCCACCTGATGATGGAGGCAGACAGTCGCATAGAACCTTGAATCTTGCTTGGTTCAATTGATACAAACATGATCAGGCGGTGTCATAAAGTCTGTGACTGAGAAGAAGAAGAGACTAACACAGCCAGCCAAAACTTAACCAGCAAACACTAAGCTAACAGAAGATCAAATCATTAAAGCATGACTGTACCTGCAGCTGATAAGCCATTTCTGACTCAGCCTTCCTGGTGTTGACCTCGACATCATAGGCTGCCTTCTTCAGCTCGTAGTCTCTCTGGGCTTTGGCCATCTCAATCTCATTCTTGTACTGAGCTGAAACCTTCTCCTGCATTGCATTGGCTTCCTGTATAGACAAAGTGGTGGGACAGACATCAGCATATCCGGTTATGACTTTTCAAATCATTGATTATTCTAATATGAGCAAATAAGCACAACTATGATGCAGAATGAATCTTGTCTTACCCTCATGACAGCATCTCGTTTGTACTGAGCCTCTCCAATCCTGGCATCCTTCTGCACCTGGGCTGTTCTGGCTTTACCCAAGGAGTGAAGGTAGTCCTACATGAGAGAGTTACTTTTAGCATGGTTTTATTTTGAAGAAAGAGGAGTCACCTGTTAGTGCATTATTACTAGCTTCAGAGATGATATGATTACTCAATGCTGGGTTCAAGGTCCACTTCATTTGACTCCCTATTTTTCTAAAATGTATAAAGTAAAATGTTCAGTTAGAGCGAAGCTCGCTTTGGGTCGTTATCCAAAACTTCCTCTGTGTTGTTACACAACAAGAACACAGCTTGAGAAGTTAAAAGGAAGGCAGTTCATTAGGCAACAAAAACAAGAGATGCTGTGGTTATCACTGAAGCACTCGGGTCTAATTCATCACTAATGTGATGTCAGAGCGGTTGGGGGTCTGTGGAGTCAGACGTAGTTCATGAATGCTAATCACTTACTGAGGAAACGAGGAAATCATACGAGACTAAAAGCTTTCCAATAAAAGTATTCAGGCTCACAGAGACATCCCGGTTCCTGCTGCTCAAGTAATGAGTGTTGGTGTGGTGTTTTGATCATTAGATCTTTGTCATAAATACATGCAGAAAATAAATCTGAACAAAATAAAAGCACCTGATCATCATGAACATCTTTAAGTGTGTAGCTGACAACTCCAATCCCCATGTTGACCAGGTCAGAGGAGGCCACCTTGAAGACCTGCTCGGAGAACTTCTTGCGGTCCTGGTAGATCTCCTTTAAAAACACAGATTTATTCATCAGTTATTCCACACAGTGTAGAGTCATCCACTTTGTGGTGGAGTGATGAATCATAAAGATAAAGCCATCTCTGCTCTGAAGCAGCAAATGTCACGCAAATACATTTTACAATGTCAGTACACCAACCTCCACAGTCAAATGAGCGATGATGGCTCTCTGGTGTCCCTCCAGGGTTTCAAGAGCAATCGTGGCAACCTCAGCCTCAGACTTTCCCATAAACATTTGGCAGGCGGTGGCCAACATCTCCTTGTTCTGACCCTGGATCTTCACCTGAGTAAAGAAAGGAGAAGAAAAAGCTTCAGCGAAATAAATCGTCTTCAACTTGAAAAAAACAAACATTATCTGAAACATTGTTTTACCTGAATTGAAACATTAAATGTGATTACTTTAGACAGAAGCCCAAAAGCTAAAAGATGCCAGATGCAGATGTTTTTCATGGTATGCACACAAACTCATCAGTCTTACAGAGACCAACAGCCCTGTATGTTTCTCAATCTGTTTCTGCAAAAAGCATTTCTTTTTAAACAGCAAAAGTTCGTTGACTCCATTGAACAAAAGCCTTCTGTCATCCACTTCTCAAGCATACCTGTGCAATGCCAGTGACGGAGATCGGGACACCATGTCGGGTGTAGACTTTGTCACTCTTCACGTTTAGAGTCAGGGTGTTCAGTGTGATTCTGAGAAGAAAAAAACAACAAAAATCAAGAGGGATTGGGTGAGATTATGACAAATAGCAGGATCGCAAAGTCATAGCACAGAGAGACAATAAATTACATTGATCATCAGCCCACAAAGAGCACTTCCATTTGCTGCTAATTGTAAGTAACCTGATAATGGATACAGCGTGCAGAACAGATACAAGTAGCCCACGTCTCTCCTATTAACACTTATTTCCTTGCTTGTGACAAACAAACTAAAAAGGCAGTTATTTTGACAAAAAAAACTGAAAAATAGAGATTAAAAATGTGATCACCTCTGAATTTGCTGGATACATGGAAGGACAAACACTCTTCCTCCAGCAATCATTAAAGGGGGTGAACGGCCAAAGCCTGGTGGGAAAAAACACACAACATAAACATTAGACTAGAATTCAGTAACATATGGCTAGTTAATGGTTACAATGAAATAGTTGGCTTGCAACATCAGTATTACAACAATGTTATTTATGCAATACACATTGGGATTACAATTTAAAGCAAGCTGGAAAATGCCTTCTTTACTCCAAATTGAGAAGAGACGTTACTCAACATCATCTTATCACAAGTCATGTGATGATTCAATCACTCACATGACACAGGTCTACAGGTGGACTACACAAATCTTGTCTCCTTTTATGACAGGACAATTACAACACATTTAGGGTGGAGTGTCTCCTAACCCAGCCTTCCTAAACATCGTAAACACGTGTAATTTTTTGTTTTTGTAAATAATCATGCATCCCTGAGAGGTAGGCAGCGAAAGCAGCAAACATCTTACCAGACACCACCATGGCTTCATTGGGTCCACATGTGTAAAACATCTTGATTCCTGATGTGCAAAAAAGATAATGAGTCATGGCAAAGAATGAAAATCACTTGTAATCTAAAATATACACAGCATCACGTTTACAGTACACGTTGTTGATTTGTCATTTATTGTTATATTGGATGTGCTTATCGTTGTGGTTTTAGTTTACCACCAACCTGCCAAGGAACTACAGATGGAAATTTACATGTTTATGTTCATTAATGTGCACTGCCCCTATTTTAAATAAATAAATACAATAAATAAAGTGTTTTTCTATTACTGGAGCTGATTTGAGTTTAAATGAAATTATCAACATTGGTAAATAAATAAACAAAATAGGAAATCAGAATAGATGTTTATAACTGGATGAAGAGAACATGCACTGCTGTCCAATGAACGAGAAAAACAATAAATATCATTTAAATACATTTAAGATTTGCTTATTATGAGGGCATCGAAACTGTAGCCTACACGAGGTGGTTGAACCATAAAATAAGACAAATGTTTATAGTCATGTTTTTGTTATTATAGACAAGATCGTGGTATCATTGAGTGTAAACCTGCACGTCATTCTCCATGTCACAGACCACTCCTCTACTAACAGGAGGTCAGACTAGCTGCTAACAATGCTGGTACCCGCACTCAAAAACTAACAAAGCTTCATACCAAACATTACTTAGAGGAGCCAAAACAACTCTTTGTTTTCAAAGAATAACGACAGACTTACGATATATTAAATGTTACTAACTACATAACGGTCCGAAAATACGGTCAGCTCCTATGCTAAGCTAACTGTAGCTGCAGATAAATCGGGTCTGGTTGATAACGTCACTACGACTGCGGAAAACAAGACCCCGTACTAAAGCTATTAACTTTAGACAAACGATGTCATAATCGAGGCTTTCTTTCACAATAACTTACCGATATCCGATCACAACAAAGTGCAATTCTGTTAGATGTAAATTCAGATCTGTTTTCTGGTCCTACGGTCAGATCGTGAATCGTTTCCTGTCAACTGGTATGACAAAAATGTCTGTTTGTAAAGAGGAGTGTGACCACGCCCATATTCAATACAACAACTACATGTGTGGCGCCATCTGGTGGTTGAATGTGACCACTGCAGAACAAAGCCACTGTTGTGGCCCCATCACCTATACCAGGGAGGGGCAACTTTGGTCACAGCAAGGGGCCACATTCATTTAATTCTGACTGCCAGAGGGCCAAATTGTAGGATACAAAAACGATTAGTCAATTTTTTCTCAAATTTAACTCAACATATGCCAGTGATCAAATATTATTATGGACATACTTCTGGTTTTCATGATTTCATGGCATATTTAGTCATGTTTTCTTCATGTTCCCAATTAATTGATATGTAAAAATTGACCTGAGGGCCACGTTGAGGGTTGATGGGGGCCCACATGTGGCCCCCGGGCCGCCAGTTGCCCACCCCTGACCTATACTGTAGCTGCCTTATTTTCTATCTATCTATCTATCTATCTATCTGTCTATCTATCAATCTATCTATCTATCTATCTATCTATCAACATTTTAATTCAAAAGGGCTTTATTGGCATGGGAAACACATGTTTACATTGCCGAAACAAAAACTAAAATAATTAATTCCAACAAAAAAATAACATAAATGAAATCATAAGTCACAGAGCTGTGCAGGATTGCAGTGTTACAAAGTGTATAGATAATAAAACACCTTGTGTTTAACTTTATAATACCAGTTGACAATTTAACTTTGCTGAAAATATCAAATAAAAATGTAAAACTGTCAAGAGAATGTTTTTTTAAATGTTTTTTTTTTTTCAAAACTATATTTACAGCTCTATTGTCTGTTTGATGTACAATTATATATAGAGAGATAATTAGTGCAGCGTTTTTCACATTGATGTTCCTCACAAAGCAGGTACAAAGGTTTTTGGTTATTATTCACAAAGTGTTTGTGAGTTGATTTTTAAATGTATCTAGACATAATTGGAGTTTGTGGTGTTGCAGGCTGTTTCTTTTTTGGAATATCATAATTTGAGTTTTGGTAAGATTCACTGTCAGGGCCCCGAGTCTGACTTTTAAACTATGCAGAGATCTTAAAGGCCTGAAGCACCTGTGTTTGATTGAGATACTTTTAAAATGGATTTCCATTGCCCTCTGTCCTTTTACATTGGTCAAGGCACTCACTGCTAACTGCCTCAATAGTGCTCAGTTTTTATATAAACCCTAACTCTTGTGTAATAATCTCCACAGATTATGTGTGCATTGGATGTCTGATTCAAATTGGAGGATAGCATGCAAAAGACAGAGAACATTGCACACTAAAAACCTGATGAAGCACCCACAGAGCAGACCTTCAGGTTTGTATTGAAAGCATTTGTAAAACATATTTATACTGTTAGAGTTTCTTCAACATGAATGCTCATCTTGAAATCAGCAGAATTCAGACGAGTAAAGTATTATGTAATTTCAAATTAAAAAAAATCCCTTCAGCAGCAGAGTTCTCTATAACCCACTGATTAAAGTCTAATCTTATTATTTTATAGTCTGGCCTTGGATTTGATCCTGGTCTTCCTCACTTGATGAGAGCTGGAACAGAAGTCTGGTTTATCCCTTACTCTGACCAGATGTGTGTGTGTGTGTGTGTGTGTGTGTGTGTGTGTCTGTGTGTGTGTGTGTCTGTGTGTGTGTGTGTGTGTGTGTGTGTGTGTGTGTGTGTGTGTGTGTGTGTGTGTGTGTGTGTGTGTCTGTGTGCGTGTGTGTGTGTGTGTGTGTGTGTGTGTGTGTGTGTGTGTGTGTGTGTCTGTGTGTGTGTGTGTGTGTGTGTGTGTGTGTGTGTGTGTGTGTGTGTTGGGGGGGGGGTATTTTTTGAACTCAGATAGCTGTACCAGATTGACATTGTGTCAGGGTGTCCTGTGAATGTAAAGAGTTTCTTTTTCCTGCTTAATTAATAGACATAACATACAAACTTTGCCATGATTAGGCTGTGCAAGAAAATGTTCTAAAAAAAAATAAAGGTAAATCAGCTGAAAAGCTACCAAATCAGCTACTTAAGAGGCCTAATTTGCTGATTCCAAGGCTCAAAATGACGTCAAGCGTTTGTGAGTTAGAAGTCCTTGAAGTGCCCAGAGAAAATTAAAAGCATATTGAACACCTTTATTTCCATGACAACTGGTCAAACTCCATCTGCAGTAGATTTTTTTTGACTATGCTTCACATTTTTTATCACATTTCTCTGCAGTTTGACTTAACATAACACAGTAAAGATTCCTGCATAAAACTAATGAATCCTCTCATTAACTAAAGTTTCCCTCTTGCTTTCAGGGTTCTGCATACACCCCTAACTAGGTCTAAACTGCTAAAAGTAAATATGATCCAATAACAGTTACCTCATGGCATAATAGTGAGGCCTTAAACTCTAAAAGCACGGAAACAAAGACAACATTCAAGATCTCATTGTATGTTGAATATCTCAAGAGAAAGGATATTTTTATAATCAGATACGATCATCCTCTAATTATTCTCTAAATGGCAAATCTGGGATTAAAACATCCCAAAATCATGAATAATAATACAGATTTAATTTCTAAAATGAAATATGAGTAGGATGAGTAATGCATCAGCAGTTAAACTCAGATTCAGCAAGGTGCTAATTTTAACCAACGTTTTGTTCAAATGATCAAAGATTTAAACATCCTATCACATTTATCTCCAGATTTGAGGAGATGGGCCCAAGCTGACTGATCCTATCATGTCACTGGCTTGATAGTGAAATGTCTTCCATTTGTCTAGTCTGTAGGGAGTGTTACAGAAAGGAGAGGGATAAACTACAGCTGATTGGTTGTTGCTTACTCATGTCTCGAACAAAAAAAACTGTAACACGTCTTTTTGGTGGGTTTTTTTTTTTCTTCTAGACAGCAGCTGGTGTAATTCTGCTCTATCCCTCTATCTAATTTCCACTCCCTGATCTGCATCACCCCGTCTCCTCCTCCTCCTCTCGGCTCTCCGGGTCAGTCGTCTCAGCCAATCCCTGTGCAAAGCAGCTGGGGTCTCGGTCTAGACACGCCCACTCCCCCTGCCCCATCCTCGCTCTGGAAACGCTCCAACATTATAAATGCATTGTCCGGCTCTTTCCCACAAGTCTGCGGTTCGCTCGCCGTGCCTGTAGAGTTAACGCTCCTACTCGTCTCTTGTTAAACTTTAGCATCCATAATGAGGGAGATCGTGCACATCCAGGCCGGTCAGTGCGGTAACCAGATCGGAGCTAAGGTAAGAAAATGTTATTATTAATAATACATTTTGTCGTTTATTAAATTATGTTCAGAAAGCCACAGGCTCAGTTTGGTGGACGTACTCATTAGACGTATTTTCTAAACTCTCTAGATGACAGTTGTATTATGACTGAAGACAATGGAATCCTTTTGTCTAATTGTGCATCAATTAAACACAATTCTTCCATAAAAACACCAAGTTTACCAACACTACAAATCAAATTTCATCACTCAAAAACTGAAAAAGAAAAAACATACATTAAGCGTTTATTTGAGGGGTTCTCTGTCTATATGGTGCAGTGGACTGCGGTAACTGGTGGGTGGGTGTGGATTAGGGGACCGTGCCTCCTCTCACTGGAATAACGGGGGTCTTGTGTCTCGACTGGTTTTTGTTCACTCAACACCGGGCGTGTCTCAAATGCAAGGATTCAGCTGATCTCATGAAGACAAAAAAATCTGTCCATTCATCACTTGTCAGACCCTCTCAGTCAGTGCACTGAGCACTCCTCTGGTTTCTTTGTCTTGCACAGACATATATGGCTGGTATTTCAGACAATGAGTGGGGAAGTTGATGGGAGGCCTAGTTACTCCACCCCACCCTCCTCCTCTTAATGATCAATGATCAGTATAACATATTGATTAGATTGTCTTTCTGCAGGCTGTAGGTGCAGAGTGTTGCTTCAGCTGGTGAGAAAGCAGGGGAGCTGTGGCAAGGGTGTGGCATGGAGTGACACTGGCGAAGAAAGAAATTGTCTGTTTAAAAAAGAGCATTTCCTGAAATATATAATTTTGCCTCACATTGAAAACTTCCATATGCTTGTTTTTAAGTAAAAAAAAAAGTTTTTCATGTATTTGACACTTAATTCCACTTAAAAGGGTCCTGCTGTCTGTCTCCCAAGTAGCCTGCAATACATCATCGCCCACCAAGCCTTACAGCAACAATTGCTGTCTGCCACAGCGCACGCCTTCTCAGCCCATTATTATCTCTGCTGTCCTTCTAACTAATTTTGTTTTACAGCACATCATTTTCTACAGACCGCACATGTTTAAGTCTGACCTCTTGAACACACCCAGGAATCTCGTCCTGATATTCAAATATAGTTCATAGGCTCGACCAGCACTTTTACAATGGCCTATATGCTATAAAATACATTATTATCATAGAGATGCTCTGCTGATGGAGAATGAGATTTAAATGTCCAGATGAGCAAGCTTTGTCTTTTTGTAATCAATGTCTTTCTTCTCCTAACCAAATTAGGGGGTAGGGTGGGGGAGGAATGGAGGAAACAGCTGATGCACAGCAGTGGGTGAAGTCACTGGCTTCTCAATTGACTTAATATGCAAAAGCTGCCATTGTAGGGTTAGAAATAAATAGACTTGTTCAATTGGAGTTAATGCAGTGAAAATATATGTTTTCACCTTTTTAAGGGACTTTGTATAATTTGTGCCCTGTGTTTGCCCAAACTGTGTTAAAATAACTGCTGGTGGTCTGACAGTGTGGATCCTGGATCAGTTTCCATTCCCCCAGGACTCATTGACTCAGATGTCCAGTGGGTATGATTGACAGACTTGCTGAAGGGCTACATTGTGGTGAATTAGGTCAGGGTGTGTCCTTGACTTTCTTGCTTATTGTCCTCATTCTTTCACTATGATGGTTTTCAGTCTTAACTGATAGCCATCTATCGTGTCACTGTCAGGCTGCTCTCAGTTTTTTCAGGCGTTCTTTTCCACCCTTTGTTCCTCACTTTATCCTTCTTTAGATCTCCCTCATATTAAGGTCACTTGGTAATTTTTGTTTTACGTGGTCTCATTTCAATGTCATGATACTGAGACCAAACTGACTCCCAATCTCTTAAGTACTGAGCTGCAATACAGCCCGCTTATCCAGATTACTCTAAATCCTCCCATTGCTGCTGTTAGCAGAAAACCATCAAAAAAAAGCCCAAGTTGGAGGAGGACAGTACAAAAATATGTTCATGCAAATGACTGCCTGTGCGTGCAACCATCACACCCGCTTGTGGGATTTAATTCAACACAGTGAGTGTGGTCCTTTCAAGAGTGAACAAGACATGAATGCAGATCTGAATGCTGATCTGAAGACAATCGGTGTCTTTTGTGCATTAAGACTGCAAATGGAGTTTATTCTCAGTTCTTCTCATGGGTTTTTGTTATCTGTAGCTCCTTTGTTCCCTCTCCTTTTGCACTTTACATCTGAAAGAACTGCATTCTGCTTAGTCAGCAGTTGTTGACTGTGGAAATATTAACAGCTGTATTGTGCGAAATGATATGGCTTGGTGAAAGGGGAAAAATCCTGTCATTTTCATCAGCTCCCAAAAATGCAAAGCCACTGCTGTTTTCCTCTTTAAAGTTCCATAAACCACATTGCTAATGGAGGGATGCGTGCTTTCTTTGCAAGGAACTGTCATGTGATACCTTCTATTTTATTCCTGCAGTTCTGGGAAGTGATCAGCGATGAGCATGGCATCGATCCCACAGGGACTTACCACGGAGACAGCGACCTGCAGCTGGACAGGATCAGTGTCTACTACAACGAGGCTACAGGTCAGCTGCTTTTCTATCTAATGGGTTGTCATAAAAAAAGACAACAATAATGTTCGAACATTACGCTTAACTCAGCCATTTCAGTCTGAGGTGTATCTAAAGACATGTTATTATCTTCTCAAATGCCCTGCCATGCATGTTTTTTTTTTTCATCCAAGACATCCAAGACTGTGGCTTCCTGCATTATTGAGCTGGTATGTTTTCTCTCCTCTCCTCTTCTCCCTTTTTCTCACAAATTCTTTGTTTTTGTTTTTTTCTTGCGAAGGAGCTAAATATGTTCCTCGTGCCATTCTTGTGGACTTGGAGCCTGGAACCATGGACTCAGTGAGGTCGGGACCCTTTGGGCAGATCTTCAGACCTGACAATTTTGTCTTTGGTGGGTAGAAGAATTCCATATTCCCATCTTGATGCATGGCTAAATATTGTGTGAATAGCAGGGAATAATGGCTCACCTGTATATCATTTCTTGTCCTCCAGGCCAGAGCGGTGCTGGAAACAACTGGGCCAAGGGTCACTACACAGAGGGAGCTGAGTTGGTGGACTCCGTCCTGGATGTGGTCCGCAAAGAGTCTGAGAGCTGTGACTGCCTGCAGGGCTTCCAGCTCACCCACTCTCTTGGTGGGGGAACTGGATCTGGTATGGGAACCCTGCTCATCAGCAAGATCCGCGAGGAGTACCCCGACCGTATCATGAACACATTCAGTGTGGTGCCTTCCCCCAAGGTAACCAACCCTATAGAACATGATAATTTGGGGTTTTCATTTGAGCCACTGCTCCTGTGTTCTCCTCTAAACTCATGAGACTAAAGAAAGTCTGTGTTTTCTGTCCTCAGGTATCAGACACAGTGGTGGAGCCTTACAATGCCACCCTGTCAGTCCATCAGCTTGTAGAGAACACAGATGAAACCTACTGTATTGACAATGAAGCCTTGTATGACATCTGCTTCCGCACCCTGAAACTTACTACACCCACCTACGGAGACCTTAACCACCTGGTGTCAGCCACCATGAGTGGAGTCACCACCTGCCTGCGTTTCCCCGGGCAGCTCAATGCTGATCTCCGCAAACTGGCTGTCAACATGGTGCCTTTCCCCCGTCTGCACTTCTTCATGCCTGGCTTCGCTCCCCTGACAAGCAGAGGAAGCCAGCAGTACCGTGCCCTCACAGTCCCTGAGCTCACCCAGCAGGTGTTCGATGCAAAGAACATGATGGCTGCCTGTGACCCACGTCATGGCCGCTATCTGACTGTGGCCGCTGTATTCCGTGGCCGCATGTCCATGAAGGAAGTTGATGAGCAGATGCTCAATGTGCAAAACAAAAATAGCAGCTACTTTGTTGAATGGATCCCAAACAATGTGAAGACCGCTGTCTGTGACATCCCACCCCGTGGCCTCAAGATGGCCGTCACTTTTATCGGCAACAGCACAGCCATCCAGGAGCTGTTCAAGCGCATTTCTGAGCAGTTCACTGCCATGTTCCGCCGTAAGGCTTTCCTGCATTGGTACACAGGTGAAGGTATGGATGAGATGGAGTTCACTGAGGCAGAGAGCAACATGAATGACCTGGTGTCTGAGTACCAGCAGTACCAGGATGCCACCGCTGAAGAGGAGGGAGAATTTGAGGAGGAGGCTGAAGATGACGCCTAAAGATACAAATGTGAAGGTCAATTCTTCAATATCAAAACAGGAAATAATCAAGGAATAACCACAGAAGTAACCATGGAGCAAACGTAGTCGCCGGAGCATTGCTAGAGTCAAACTTTAGAATACATTAGATATTGCTAGTGTTTCACTGCCAATAAAGTTGTGAAATGAAAATAACTTGTCTGCCTGTCATTAATGCTCCCATAGAAATCATTCTTATTTATCGGATTACATTAACCACAAGTAGGCCATTGAGTTCCAAACTCACACTTCAAAACGGTATGCAAACATAAATAAGGCTTGGATATCATGGGGGATTTCCAGAAAAGATGAATGTCAAGGTCAGCAGTTTCCCTAATAGAGCATACTAAAGCATTCATGTGCTCTTTCCTGCAGCTATGAAAAATGGCTGTGTCATCCATTCTTGTTATGCATGGATAAGAAGGTTTTATTTTTTTCAGTTCAGTTCAGTTCAGTTTATTGCCATTTGTAGCATGAAAACCACATTGGAAAACATTTGCAAGAGGTAGACAGTACAATTGGAAACGGACACAGGACAGTGAGTTTAAAAAACAGGCAATATACATATAAATATAAATAAAAAGGAAGAAATCATTATTTATGTGTTTCATTAGCTCCTAGATATGATACAGTTATATAAACCTCAGGAATTATCAGTGCATTAACAGTAGTTCAGTTATAGTAACAGTTGTCATTTAGGTTTTGATAGAAAATAATTTCACTTTGATACCCATGAGAGAAATACTATTTCTCTTTGCCACTCCACAATCTCACAAATATGAGGGTACCTAAGAACATATGCAAATAGCACCCTGTCTTTGTTAAGAGACCAAGAGAGTAGACGGCCATGCAGTGTTTCCCCTAGGTTTAAAGTGTTGGGGGGGGACAAGCCGACATGGCGACACCAACACTTGAAGGCATCTTGGTGTTCATGTGTTACTTTTAATGACAGCTGTCCTTTTCTATCAGAAAAGTATCCTTAAATGACTTCTTTCCCTGATTTACGACTCTATCCACTATCCTATCCCTACAATAAAGGCACAAAAAGCCTTAACTTGACCTTCAGGTGATAATGGTAGGGGGAACACTGGCATATATAACCAGTATTTAAGTAAAATACAATGACACATTCTCAAATATATATATATTTTTTAAGCAAACATCAATTTAATGCATCTAGACACTTTGAGGGTTTGAATTCAGTTAAAGTTGAGAGCCTGACATACAAGTGAAGATGCAGCTACGAGATAGGCTAATTGTCTTATTTTCTTAATGGGCCATATAAAGATCAAGATAAAGATAAAGATGAACTTTTATGGGGAAATTTCAGCTCAAAAAACAGGAATATAATTAGCAAAAAGTTAAAAAAAACAAAAACATATTCAGATCAATTAAATAAAGGGAGAAAAATACAATAATAGAATAATACTAGGTAGGCTATGCACACTTTCACTTGTGGAAATATATAAAACTAAGACTCCAAACTGTGACTGATGGCAAAGTGGTGGCTGGTTTAATCTTGTGCCAAGGAGATGTAAATAGAGCAACAGTTATGACGACAAGTGGGCAAGTTGAGACAAGCCGCTACCGCTAAATCTAATTTGTCTGCGTGGTCTCTTTAAGACACCAGTTGGTCAGCGCGAAAACGAATGTATGAACAATGACGTCATCTGAGCAGGCGAGTTGAATGTCCAATGGGTAGCAGCTTTAGCCTGAGTGATGGGTGTGTTGGCCAATCGCTTGTGATTGAAACGTCGCTTGGTAGGCGTGATCGGATCCATGCAGGATGTGCATGAACATTGTTGTTTATTTTCGGAACGAGGCAACCCTTTTGAAGGTGGGTGAAATAATACAAACCTTTTTCGCAAATAGAGGATATAAAAAAGGGGGACACATAATGCTGCCATGTAGTAAATTTACAAATGATCTTACTTGAACTATTTTGATATGCATTTGTCTGATTGAGCATAAAACCACTCTTGCAGTCGCGTAAACTTCCTTCAAAGATTTCAAGGTAATTGACATCATTACTGGGACTGTGTTTATCTGAAAAGAGGGGCATGAAAACACTCAAATTAACAGAGAAATATCACAATAAGTGACTTTGTATTTTTGAGAGCTGTGACGTTGTTCACGGCACAGATTGAAGTGTTAACGTATTTTAGTTTCGATCTTAATTTTGTTTTTATTCTGACCGGAAGTGGGATTGTTGTGAAGTGACGCTGCTGTGACACATGTTCATACACGTTTAGTAAGAAGTTGTGATAGCTTTGCGCCACATAAACAGGATCATCGATACAGCATTTAAAGGAAGCAGGAATACAACAAGAAGTATGTTGTGTAAAATCAACTTTATTTAGCTGTTTAGACAAAACGTTGACCTATGCTCAAGCCAGTTTAAGCTACTTTTGCACTTACCAATAATACCTTAATGTTATTGCATTTATAGCTACATAACTGTGTTTTTGTCCTGTGTGAAGAATGGATGCTACTCAAATGATCAGTGACTCAATCTTGGAGTCAGAGGAAGAAGAAAGTGAAGAGGAGAATGAAAACAAGAGGGGGCAACCTTTGGCTAAACTCTGCATCTTAAAAAATAAATATATTCCTGAGAAAGGTAAGTTTGCATCTGCTGTTTGGGGGGGTTTATTGACTTGTCTGCCTATGTTGTATGAACAGGTGTTTTCAATGTATTTTTTTTTTTTTACAATGGACGTTCTCTGTCTTCCAGAGTTACCCCTCTTTTTGGGAGACAATGTCCTGGGCCGTGAACCCAACACCTGCAACCTGCCGTTGGAAGCGTCCTCAGTATCCAAGCAGCATGCGACCATCTGCATCTCGGCCTACAGGAGAAAAGGTTGTGATCGTGAAGTTGACATTGAGGCTTTGGTTTGGGACCTAGGAAGCATGAACGGGACCCGCAAGGGCCGTTTAAAGCTGACTCCTAATGTACGATATGCCCTCAGTGAACAGGACAGTTTGGTAGTGGCCGACATCCCATGTCAGTATGTGAGTTGTGCGGCAGATGAAATCTCTTCTCGAGGGGATGCAACGACTCCTGTAAGCAAAACTAATGGGGTAATGGCTAAGATGCCGGCGGTCTCGGGAGAAACGGTAATTGATGCAAACAGAAGCAGCAAGAGTTTTGTTAACGGAGGTCCAAAGTCACGGCCGTCATTACCTGAGGACACAAGGAATACTCCAGTCACACACAGTTGCCTGTCCTTTGAGAAAACTCCAACACAGCCACAGGCAAGCCTGGTCCCAGAATCGGACTTAGACTCAGATGGAGAAAGAGGGGAAGAAGGAGAGAGAAGGCGCAAGGCACTCGGTATGTAGATTATGTAAAAGCTTTGGGAAACGGCCCGGTTTCTGTATTTGATGTCTCTATAAGTTAATCTTTCTTGTCTTTTACAGTGTCCAACACAGAGTCCTATAAATCCAGTCCCACCTGTTCAACATTCCTGAGTCCTACAAACAAAATAGTCCCTGAAAGGTATATTTTTGCAATGCCTTACTTTAGAATTCATATTTTCATAACATAGGATTGACAAACCTTTTTAAATGTGTAAGTCAATAAACTTACCCCAAATCTACATTGTCTTGCTTGTTTTACAGTGAGGACGAAAGTCCTATCACACCGTCCTCCTCGTCTAAAAATAGGCCTTACGGACATGTCAGTTTCAGCAAGGAGGAGACATGCGTGGATGTGGGGCGACAGCAGCAAAAGGAAAAAGAGAGCCCTGGGGTTGTGGATGACAGCGAAGAGGATGGAGGAGAAGAGGAAAGAGCAGCGCTAGCAGGGGAAAAGTCTGAGGAGAGCAGACAACATGTGCAAGTGAAACAGGACAGCGATGTCAGTCTTACTGGAGAAGACGAGTCGCCTGTATCTACTACTGCAGCTCTCACTGATGAGATCCCTGTTTTTAACATGGACAGCGATACAGATGTGGAGGGAGAGGAGGAAGAGGAAACATCTGCGGCTCCTGTGAGCTTGAATACAAATCAAAAAGCGGACACAGTCCAGTTTCACATGGACAGTGATACAGATGTTGAAGAGGATAATGACGCCTTACAGAAAGTTTCCAAATCTGCTCTTCCCTCTGCTGACACCAAACGTCCTCATTTTATTTCAGTTATTCAGCCAGAGGGCTTGACTATGGACAGTGACACTGATGTTGATGATGATGATGGTGCTGTGTCAGATGCGAAACCTGGGTCATTTCCGAGCACACACACAGCTGACTCTGCTCCGTCAACGCAGCCAGAAGATTTCCGCCTAGACAGTGACACAGACGTTGATGAGGAGGAAGAAAAGCAATGTGGAACAAATACTATCGGCTCAAAAATAGATGAAACTCCCACTGAACTGGATATCAAGCCAAGTAAGCCTGAATCAGCTCCTAATGCTCCTCTCAGAGTGCATGTTGACAGTGACACAGATGATGAAACTGCTGCTGTCAGTGAACCCTCAGCACTGTCTGCTGTCACAGAGTCAAACGCTACTGTAGATAAAGGAGCTGATTTGGGTATTCTGTCAGACAGCGACACAGATATGGAAGACGACTCTCTGGTCATACCTGTTGCTATCGCATCATTGTTACTTTCTCCTGCCACCAAGTCAGATGCTCCTCAGCCAGATTCTGATGCAGATTCAGGTGAAAACGACTCCAACTCTGCCGGAGAGGGGGGCAATCAAGTTGACCTTGGACTGGGCAGTGACACCAATGTGGAAGATAAGGAAGAGGTTTTTGAAAATGACGGTGAGGACCAGATCCCAAGCCTGTGCAGAGAAAACACACCTGGGTTGCTGGTTCCCCTTCTGCACAACTGCTCGACTCCTGTACAGATGTTAGGTAAATGAATCCATCCTGACAGGACTCATTTAAATTAAACTTAAAGTTGTTTTTTATGTTGATTAATCCACTGACCATTTCCCAATTTGTTTACAGGGTGATATAATGTCAGAAAATAGTTTTTCAAAATCCCATGATAGTATCCCTGATTCATCGGTGATGTGTTCAAATAGCTTGTTCTGTTCCGCCAACATTTAACCCCAAAGACAGAGTTTTCAATCAAGCATATATATATATATTACAAAGAATAGCATCAAATCCTTTTATTGAAAAATGCACATGATACAGCATTTTTAATTGTGTTATTTTAACTTTCAGAAGGACAAGTTGAAGATATGGACACCCAGGCCTTCCTGAGTCCTTCTACAGGTCCATTTAGAAGTGAGTGAATTACTTTTTTTGCACATATCTCGGTTTCTATTTGTAAGACTATGGATATATTGGAGGGGAAATAATAATTTTAACATCACAGGAATGTCCCTTTATTTTCATCTTTGTCTCCCAGGTGCAGTAGCCCATGCTGAAAGACTTCAAACCCTGCCTTCCTTGTCAGACAGCAACGAGGATGAAGATTATGTTGTGGCAGAGACGCAGTCCTTTGTACTTCAGACCAGAGAGGGCCATGGCAACACTCTAAGGGACCCCGCCCAAGCTTTTGGCCTCGAGTCTGCTGCTGATGAAAAAGGCGAACCGTCCATTAGAGCAGGGTCTTTCCAGCTGGGACTGTCTGACAGCAGCCACCCGCAGGTTCAGGCCCAGGCTTTAGCCATGGAGAGCACCCAAGCTTTTGTGCCTCTGGAAGGGGGCGTGACTTTGGAAGAAACCCAACCGTATGCAGCCAACTCGAATACAGAGAGAAACTCTTTAGAGAATGATGCCAATATGGAGGATACACAGGCTTATGCAGAGGAGGAAGATGAGGAAAAGGTTGCTAGAGGTTCTGTAAGGACTGAAAAAGAAGGTCATGTCAATTTTGCCCTGGAAGCAACACAGGCTTATATTCCAGATCCCAACTGTGATTCAGAGCATGAAACAGACATGGATGAGAGAAATAGTACTGCTTCTGCTGAGACGCAGCCTTTAGACTTTCCCACTTCGTCCACTCTTGCCATGGCTGAAACCCAACCAATGACTGCCTTTGAGGAAGAGGAGAGTTTGGATGAAGAACACCTGGTTTCTGCTTTAGCAGTAAAGCCCAGACCGCTTAATGAATCAAAAGAAAGAGGAGAACATGAGGAAGCAGCTCAACCTCAGGAGCTTCAGCTCAGTAAAGCTATGTCTGTAAGTGAAACTCAGCCCATGTGCACAGGTGACGATGAGGAAAGTGATGATGAGGATTCAGTGATAGGTTCACGAAAACGAAAGTCAAAACAGCTGCAAATTGAAGACGAGCAGACACAAACCCTCACAAACTCTGAGCTCTCTGCTGTTGAAACCTCGCCCATGGGTGCAGCTGGAGATGCAGATAGTGATGAAGAGGACTCAATTCCGGGTCCGCGAAAAAGAAAGGCAAAGAGGCTGCATATTCAGGATGAGGAGTCCCAAACGCTCACAAACTCTGAGCTCTCCGCTGCTGGAACTCAGCCCATGGGTACAGCTGAAGATGGAGAAAGTGATGAAGAGGACTTAATTCCAGGGCCTCGCAAAAGAAAAGCCAAACGTCTGCAAATTCAGGATGAGGCAACACAACCCCTTACAAATCCTGAGGACTCCACTGTCGAAACTAGGCCCCTGGAAACAGACACTGGACTGCAGCATCATAGAGGAAGGGGGAGACAATCTGACGCTGGAACCAGCAGCATCGCTGTTAGAGGAAAGAGGGCTACAAGGACAAGATTAAGAGAAGAGGAGGATCAGGAAGACTGTTCTGAACCTCCACGGAGACAGACGAGAGGGAAACATGTGAAAGCTTTGCCAACTACAAGAGGAAGGAGAGGGAAATCAGGACCGAATGAGAGTGAGGAAGAGGAGGAGGTAGAACAGGCTAAAAGAACTAGAGGCAAAAAGTCAATGAGGCAACAAGAGGAGGATGAACAAGAAAAAATAGCGAGGGAGAGACAAGAGCAAGAAGAACAAGAAAGATTGCAATCTGAAAATGCAGAAAGGTTAAGGCTTGAAGTGGAGAAAGCAGAGAAAGAAAGAAAAGTACAAGAGGAAAAACAGAGATCAGAGAGGGAAAAGGCAGAGAGAGAGAAAGAGAGAGAGAAATTAGAAAGGATAGAAAAGAACAGAAAGGAAAAGGAAGAAAAAGAGCAGGCTGAAAGGGCCCAAAAGGAAAAAGAACAATTGGAGAGAGAAAGAAAAGAGCAGGCTGAAAAAGAGAAAATCAAGCTTGAAAATGAGCAAAGAGAAGAACAAGAAAGATTAGAGAGAGAAAACAAAGAGAAAATTGAAAAAGAAAGAAAGGAACAGGAAGAAAAAGAAAGATTGGAGACAGCGAAGAGGGAACTAGAAGAAAGACTGGCGAGGGAAAGAAATGAACGAGAAGACAAAGAGAAAGTGGAGAGAGAAAAACAAGAAAAAGAAGCCAAAGAAAAACAAATTAAAGAGCGAGAAGAAAACAAGACTGAAACACCTGCAAGAAGCCGGAGATCAGCTAGAAAAACAATTGCTGCTGTTTTTACAACACAAGACTCAAATGATGTCCCAGCCAGGAGGACCAGATCTCGCTCCAACTCTTCCAACTCTGTCAATTCAGAGAGGTCCGCTTCAAGTGTGAAAGCCCAGGAGAGCAGGGGGAGAGGCCGAGGAAGAGGAGCAAAGAGGACCAATGAGCCTCCTCCAGCAGCTTCTGCAAGAAGCAGTAATAGAAGGAAGACTGTCGCTGCAGGGCCAACACAACGTGACAGTGGTGATGTCTCTCCTCAGGGAGTTCTTTCCAGGTCTAACTCCACCAACTCCCTCAACTCGGAGATTTCCCACTGCAGCTTGGCCTCTCAGAGCAGGGGAAGAGGAGGCAGGCAGAGAGGAAGAGGAAGAAAATTAGAAGCAGACTCTGTTGTTGACCAGAGTCCGGCTCCTAAACCTACAGGCAGGGGCAGGAAGAGCAGGAAAGGAAATGAATCCACTAATGAGATTCCTGATGAGGATGATAAAGAGAAGACTGTCTCTCAGACTAGTACCACAAGGGGGCGACAGCGAGCCAATATAAATGTCTCTGAGTCTGCTGCTGCAGATGAAGGCCCCTCAATTCACAAGAGTGCCACAGAAGAAGAATCTCCTCTGCCGAAAAGAAATGTTAGTGGCAGAGTCCAAAAATTAGTAAATAATGAGTCTGTTGAGTCACCAGTTGGACCTGCACTCAGTGATGGATATGAAGCTAAAAGAAAAGGAAGAAAAAGAGAGTTGGAGGAAAACACAGCGGATCCCAGCAGCAGCTGCAAAATGTCGAAAGGGAAGGAGAAAGCAGAAGAAGAAGCAAAAGTTGTAACTAACGATGAGATTCCAGTTCAAGCTAAAAGACGAGGTCGACGATCCAGCGCTCAAGCAAAAATGAATGCTAAAGGTTCCTCCACTGAAATGGAGGTGACAGAGGAGAAAACGGAGGAGGAGACTGTTAAGAGGAAAGGCAGAGGTCGAAAATCAGCCGTCCAGGACAAAAGGAAGGAGCAGCAGGATGAAAGTGGATCATCTGTTGACCAGGATGCAAATATGGAAGCTTATGAGGTGACTGGATTGCTTCACATTGAATTGGAAATTGTGAAAAATTACAAAATACATCAGAGTTGAAACAAAAAACAGACTTACTAGTAAACTGATGTATATAATTCGTGTTCAGCCAGCCTTTGTCCTTGAAAAAGGAGAGGCCAAAGGCCCTGGAGCATTTCTCTTTATGACTCAGCCTTTCCAATAATCTTAATGTATTGCGATCAACATCAGTGACTGTCTAGGTCTCCTCTTAATGCAACTACAGTAGTCTGACCTACTCTGCATCACAATTACTATCCAAATGAAATAAAGGTCTGATACACAAAAGGACTGCACAGCTTTAGCGTTTGCAAAACATGTGCAAATGACTCGAAAAGACATTGCCATTTCAAAAACCTGTATTTAAGTGAAACATTTTGCATTCATTTGGGCTCAAATTTGACCACTTTTGATCATTGCAAAAAAAGTCTAAATCCCACACACCAGGGCTAATAGCCACACTCATAGGAAAAAATTACTATCTGCAAAGAGTTGGTGGTAACTGCTGCAATATTTATAAGGGATGTCATGCTCATCCTTTAAAGTTCTCTACTTTGTTTTGTACCAGCTGCCCTTCCTGGCTCAATCCAGGGAGTAAGATTTGTTTTAATCCAATATCAAAGTTTGGGAAAGGTGTCCCTTCCTTTCCCAGCTTATCATCTGGACAGAATTCAGCTCCGTCACCTCTATGCAGTGACAAAACAAGAAGAAACTGAACTGATCAGGTTAACTTAATGGTCTGTTTGTACTTGGATAGCATTAGCTATCTTTGATGCATAATACATGCTGCTTTTAGCCACCGCAATCCATTCCTCATGAATTTTCCCCTAGGTGTCATTTCCGATTGCTACTTTTTTAAATTACACTTCTTCCATGACATAGTGTTCTTGTACTGGTTTTCTTCTTCATTCACTCATCCCTTCTCCATTTCCTCTTCCCTTGAACAGCCCCAGACTCCAACCAGCGGTGTGTCCCGGAAGCGACGGGCTCCTCTGGACTCGTCACCTGTTGTAAAGACACCTCGCTCCTCCTCTGCTTCCCCGGCAGCTGGTGGTCGATCAAGAAGTGCCAGCCAGACCTATAAGGTTTTCATATGACTTTGTAGACATCGGATCATATCTGTCAGAAAAGTTAGAGGGTTATTTGAACCTTCATAAGAAACAGATTTCTGCCTGTCACCAAACAAAAACTGAAGTTGGATTTGCCTTGCGTGTCTTGTCTTTTTTTTCTCAGGTGCTGTTCACAGGTGTGGTGGATGAAGCAGGGGAGAGAGTGTTGGCTCGTTTAGGAGGCAGCATGGCTAAAGGTGTTGCAGATATGAACTGTTTGGTGACTGATAAGGTCCGCAGGACAGTAAAATTCCTGTGTGCAGTGGCTAAAGGAGTCCCCATTGTCACCACACACTGGCTTGAAAAGGTTAGTTGTTATATTATCAGTTAAAACTTTCCCCAGACCGGGTCTCTCTTTGAAAAATGGATGTGGATGTATATGCACTTAAACTATAAGTCACATACATACTGTAGATGTACTTAAATAGATACTGGCTGGTTGACTGTTCTTGTTGTCTGCTGTCTGTGTTTTAGAGCGGTAAGGCTGGCAGCTTCCTGTCTCCTCATGCTTTTATTGTGAAGGATCCGGAGCAGGAGAAGAAGTTCAGTTTCTGTCTACAGGAGTCTCTGAGGACTGCCAGCAGTCAGCCTCTCTTTCAGGTACTCACAAGTCAATCACAACATGTATTTCTATGCTCATATTCTTCCTCTGAGCGAGAGGTTGGCCGAGTGTTATTGCGGTATTTCCCCAGGCAGATAGAACAACGCTGGTGGTGGTGGTGGATAATATTGACAGTGAAGAATACTGAGTGAGTCATGGCGGGAATACAGAAACGTCTGTATTAGAATAATCTTCAGCCTATGAAAGATCAGGCATTAGCCTCTTTGTAGTTCAACATGCTCACATCTTGACTCAGTGGTGATTGTTCACCATTACACTGTGCCTTGTGGGAAGTATTTTGACTTTTATTGTTAATGCACTGGTTGTTTATAGGTACTTAACATAGGGAAGCAGGCTGTTGTGTTTCCATTCTGATTCATACTCATCATGCACTGCGCTGTATCTCTAAAGGGATATTTTGATTCCACATATAATGTTGATTCAAGCTACTATTGAGGAATTGTATACCTCTGTAATACCAGATTCCTTTCCTTGGAGATGTGTTCTTGCAGATATTTAAATACAAATAGAAAGGAACTAGACTTGTTTACATTTTCTATGCTGCTTCTTTTGTCTTCTTTCTGTCAGGGATACGAAATCCATGTAACAAAATCAGTGAAGCCAGAACCAGTCCATATGAAAGACATTATCTCCTGCAGTGGAGCTACTTTTCTTCCCAAGATGCCCTCTTCTCACAAGGTGAAGTACTTTCTCCATCAAGTCTTGCAGACAATTAAATTAGTAACTGTAGTTATTGTTTTAAGACATATCCATCTCATTTTTTCGTCCCTTTCAGCCTCAGACTTTAGTGATTTCCTGTGAGGAGGACTTGTCTCTCTGTGGTCCTGCTTTCGCTGCGTCCCTCCCGGTCGTTACGGCTGAGTTCATTCTCACAGGGATTCTGCAGCAGAAACTCGACCTACAGACCCACTCAATCTCTGCTCCTGCCAGCAATCTACCAACTGCAGGAGGAAGAGGAAGGGGCAGGAGGAAGACTTAGCAGCCCCTGGGTATACTGCAATATCCACAAAATGTGACACCATCCATATGTAGGAAATCTGCCGCTGTTTTCATGTCGTTGATTAGCTTACAAATCAGTGACTGGTACAAAACTCAACAGGTGTGTGTGCCACATACAGCTAAAATGGATTGTATACTCACATGGTAGATAACATATTTTGAATGTAGTTATTTTATAGTGTTAGCTATAATATTAAACAAATTTTATATGCACTCTATCCTGTTTTGGAAAATGGTAAAAACTGAATTTAGGACACTTGCAAAAGAGTTTATAGTTTGTATGTTTCCAACTCTGCACTCAGTTGATTCTTTTCTACCAATCAGGCTTTGGGTCTTTGAGGAAATGTAGTTTTTAGCGTTGCAAAAGCTGACAGCAATGATGCTGCTATGATGCAGGAGGGGAATAATTACCAATAACTCATCCTTGTCCCTTTCTCCCTGTTATCCAATGCTGTGCTCCACCTCTTCTTGGCACCACAATAACACGCAGAGTACAACTTAACACAGCAAAAATGCTGCTACTCTCTTTTGTATGCTAAGTGCTCCAACTCTTATCAGCCCGTTTGGCAGGTTACCAGATGTGAAGTGGGAGAAGTATAATCATGTTTGGGTGGAGGAATAGTGGAAGTGATCAGGTAGGTTTTGAGAAACATCATCTATAATGACCAGGGGATGGAAAAAAAAAAACGTTTCTCCTGCCACGATAAGAAGAGTATAGTGCCTTTTATGCCGAGGTAATCTTGAACCTGGATCTGGTTCTTCCTCCGTCTCCATTACCCACCTCCCATACTCCATTAAGGCTTCATCCAATCCTATTACCTCCAGTGATGAGACATGATAGGCACCTGAACGCTGATGCTTTTCCTACATCAATATGTTCCTGCCCTTGTACTAAATTTTCCGACCGTTCATTTTATGCATACATGTCTTTTATCTAAAAAAGAAAAGGTAAAAAAAGGCAGCAGATCTTCAAGTCGATTTCTCCTCTGACCCCGTGTATACGTAAAGTTTACCCATGCTGCATCATTGGTGTTTTTAAAAACATGCTCATTAGCTGACAACAAAGTTGGATTACAGAAACTTTTCAACAGCTAATATCTTAACACCATAATGTATTTGTATCATGTTAAGTATTCTGTCTGTATTCCCAATGAGAACATTAAATCTTTTCTATATTACCTTATGTCTTCACTGTTGTAAGCTTTATCTGCATTTTTGACTATGACTAGTTGTATTGTATTGGTGCTGATGTTTTCCTCAGTTAAGGAAAGCATCAATATCGGAATATAGGATAATTATACTTATATGTATATCTGTATGTATAAAATATTATATTATATATTATTTTTCAGATGGTCTTAGTGAGAAATTGGTAACCAACGAGAATCTTCAAATACATTTTAATTGTTAGAATTTTGAGATTAAATTGTCAAAAGAGGTAGATTTGAACTTCCCTCAAGTGTAGAAATTGAAACGTGTAGATTTATGTTCTGGCCCTTTTTTTATTATTATTCAGAACTCTAGACAAGCTTTGATATCGAGGAAAACTAGGAAAATACTTTTAGGAGCATTGCATCATAACACAAGACACATTATGACCTTCTTCACACGTAATGTAATGTCTTAAAAGTGTTTATAGACGCACAGTATAGAGCTCAATCAGCATCAATCATCTAATACCCCACCTCACCTGTCAGGTGACCGTACATGTGTCTTTTTAAGGGGCAAGGGGGGGGGCTGCCGGTGTTTCCCGACACGAGTCGAGTGTCTCCGAGCTCGAGCAGCAGAGCCCGACATATTCTGAACATCTTCCAAATGTTGAGCCCGAGTCGTGAAGTGCGGCTCTTGAGGGGGGCGAGGTTGAAAGGGAGGGAGACGACGAGGGAGGAAACCGGCAGCGTCCACACTGATCTTCACCTCTGAAGGCATCCCGACGTCTACTTTGACTCCAGCCGGGCGATTCAAGGTAAGCTGATTTTCTGTTGTTGTTGTTTTTTTCTTCTTCTCCCTAACGTGCATGTGCGGACGTGTGTCTCATATGTGACTGGTGCATGACGGGTTAAATTCTGCAGTTTTTCGGCTGATGCTGTTATCGGCTATCCCGGCCCAGAGATGGGTGACTGAATGGACTTTGTGCTGGAGGGTTATCATTGGTTTTCGACCTTACTGTCAACAAGGAAAGGTGTGAAAATATGTTGATCCTGCTATCGGAGTTATTGGTCCCGGGATGGAGCCGGCTGCGGCTTCCTTGGATATTTTAGGTTAATTTCTTAACCTCCTTATGGGATTCCGGTGGTTAGAGATGCAGCCTAATGCAGTTTTATTTTGAAGGATGCTGGTTGATGTCAGATTTTGATTCCCCTTTTAAACAGCTTGACCATAAAAAAGAGGAGTCTAAGTGGATTAGGCCATCTTAATTAAAATCATGAAGATTAAAGTATTTTTTACATTGCTGCCATTATATATCTTATAATTATCATGGAATGATAGCCTTATCTCATTCACCTAAAGCCACCCTCTTTAAAGATAAGGAAGTCATAGGCAAAATGTTCAGGACACTTAACAGCTTAATAGCATCCATTATCTTAGAGGATGCTCCATCAGCCAGAAGGCTCTCTAGCTGTGTTGCCTCCGCCTGCATTTTGCTGCTCACAGACTGTGACCAGAGCTGCATCAAGGCCTACAGGGACACGAGGGCAGTGGATGCGTTAGAGTCTTTTTTCTCACCACATATTTCGCATCTTCTTCGGTCTTATAGTGAGTTTGTCATTGATTCAAATACCTCATCCATCTCTCTCCCTGCTCCTGCCCAGTGCCCACTGATTGTAATGGATCTGACAGGTGCATGCAATATGGTGGAAACCTGTCTCATCCTTTAGTTCACTGCAGCCAGCTCTGAAAGGAAATATGTTGTCAGGTGCTGCAGGCTTTAAATCGAAGGTAAACTTATAGAAATGATATATTTGGATGTTGTTGAGGCAAGATCTTAAGGATTTTTAGCCTCTTTTTCCCTGCACCATTTCCTTCTACTGTGCTGATCTGAAATGTTATATCGGTTAAGTGCAGAGGTTGCCAGTTTGGATATTTGGGATCAGTTGAATGGATAATTTTGAAGTTTTTGAGTTTTGCAAGCCCCTTGTATCAGCAAAAGAGAATGGTGCACCTAAAGTAAACACTCAGCCATTTCATAGTTTGTGTCTCTTGTGCAGCAGTCTTCTTTTCTTTTTCTTTTTTTGCTGCCTCATGTTTTATAAATGTCTGGTGCTGTGAGAAGAGAATGCAGCATGTGCATCTGTGCATCCTGTAAAGATGCATTTGAGCTGCAGTTCCAGCAAGTCTCCTCATCCTCATCATCAAAGTTTCTCCCCATCATTTGGGCAAAGAGTAAAGTGAAAATGAAAGAGAATGGTGAAGGGTAACAGTGTTTCCCCTAGGTTTACAGCTTTGGAGGGGGGGGGGGGGGGGGGGGGGGGGGAGGTGCAGGCAGACGGACGCCGACACAAACACTTGAAGGAATCTTGGTGTTCATGCGTTACTTTTAATGACAGCTGTCCTGTTCTGTCGGAAAGGTTTCCTTAAATGACTTATTTCCCTGATTTCCGACTCTATCCACTATTCCATCTCTACACTATCCCATCTCTACAAAATAAAAGTATTATTTTTTTAATCAACTTGACCTTCCCTAATATAATGCTGGGGAAACACTGGGTAAAGTCACAGAGGTTGCTTTGTAAAGGTCCCCACATCTGCAGTCATTGATGGCATTTCCGCCTCTTTGAGGCGCCTGGACAAAGACCTGCCTGTTCTTCTAGTAAGTAGGGAGTTTGGAGTTAGAAGCAGCACAGAAGCAGGCTTTGATTTCAGAGTGGGATGCACGGGCTTGAATTATGTAAGATAAAGAGGAGGAGAGGATGAAAGAGACGTGATAGAGAAGAGAGAGAGAACGGCAAAGAAGGGGGAAATGAGAGTGATGCCCTGAGATAGGGAGTGGAGGATGCAGGGTAAAGAGGAGTCATACTGAGAGGATGAAATGTGCTGGAGAAAAAATCAGACGTGACACTTACCTGTCAAATAGAGGAAAGTTATGGGAGGAGAGCACAGGCAGACTTTAACAGGGTTGTAATGGTGAAAGAAAGCAACACTTGGAGATGTGAGAATGCTGAAAGAAGTGTGAAAATGGATTAAAAAAAAAGTAGAATCCAGCCGAAGTGAAATCAAGTCTGAGTGAAGTGGAAGAGTCAGGGAAGGACAACTAATGGCATATTTGTCTATTTCCATACTTTCCAGCCCAAAAAGTCTGTAAAGCTTATTCATGTTTTCATTGTATTGCATGTTTATACATAAGGAGGATGCCTTTGTAGTTTTGACTTCAAATGCTCAAAAATGCACAAAACAAAGTAGAAGATTTCACATTTCTTGCTTCACAGACCGTGCATATAGAAACACCAGATTGGCTGCAGTGTTTCCTCGAGGCCTACTGATGATACTAACAGATGGACACGGCTCACTTTTGTCTTTCTTCTGAGCCATCCGAACCTGCATCCGACTATAACCGACTATACTGAATTCATTAAATGCTGATGGCTGCAGGGGTCAACAGTCAGTTTTTGCAAGTTGTAAATTATGACCAGAGCATGAAAGACTGTGCTTCAAAGCAGAAAATATGCGATACAATTATCGGACACTGCAGTAATAAAATTGCAGTGTAATTTAAGTGATATATAGACAACTGAAGAAAAGGACACTTAGGGTTTGCTGCCAAGAGACTCTGTTCTGTGTGACGCAGCTTTGCTCCATATTTTGTTTCAGATGCAATAAAATCAGGCTTTTAGACTCTCTGTCTGGCTATCTGTGCAGATGTGTGGCATGCACAGGGCAGAGGAATGTGTGAGACCTTATGTGAAACAGTAATGTGGGTTGGAAGATGGGAAACCTGGGAAATCTGCACTGTGCCTGCTCGCAGGCTTATACACAGTGATGATGGCTTAATGCTTTGTCATTTCCAGCAGGAAAGGCATGTCTTATGATTCCTCCTGTGTTAAAACGAGGCACTTTTATCTTCAGTGCAGGTTTATTAGCTGCTGCTGCAAAGTGTGACTGGGATGCAAAGTGCACTGCAGGTGTTCCTCCCAGTCCCCTCCTGGGCTTTGTAAATGGAAACAGCAGTAAAATATCTTTTGCACAAAATGCGTTTCCTCAGATGCCTCGCTGTAGCAGTCGGCACTTTCACTTCAACACATTCCCCTCAGTGTTGTGATTACTCATGGCTCTTCCTAGAAACCATCATGAGGGTTTGAGAAAAAGAACGTTTCCCTGCATGCAGGCTTTCTCGCAGTGGAAAGTACCCTATTGTTTCCCTGCAGTCTGAAAGAATTATCTGGAGCTCCATGAATTATTCTGTATTTAAATTCATGAACTTAATCAATAAACAATCCCTGACAGTGATGTAAAGCCAGGTGGTCGTAATAAACATGTGCATACACTTAAGAAAAGGAGGTGACTCCTTTAGATATAAATGCTGGTTGACATTTTATTAAGACAACACTATCTTAAACACATAAATCTTAGCATGGCCCGTATTTTTCAGCTGCCTTAAGATGTTCTATGGCGTTAGAATTACACTATCACTGACCTTCTCAACAGAAGGTTAACCACACGTTGTTTTTAAAGTCTCAAGTCCAATAAAAACCTCCAGGCAAGGCAGATACATTTAATCTACAGGGAGCGCTAGATTCTCTGCAGATCTGCTTGGGTGCTTTGTTCGATGTTTAGAGTGATAAGATAACCCTATTGAATTCTTAATGCCCCTTAAAGAACATCTACAGGTTAGGAAAGAAGACAATGCAGGCCTTGTATGTATGCAAGGTTAAAGCCCACTGTTTTGTATGAATAATGAAGTATACAGCATTATGAATAATGAAGTGCATACTTTTTGTGGCATATAGATAACCTTGACAGTGTGCTGTTTCCCGCTGACTGTAAGCACTGCAGGTGTTTCCTCCTGCTCCCCTCCTGGGCTTTATAAATAAAAACCACAGGAAAGTTGCTACTGCCCCAACGCCTTGATGTTATGCCTCTGATGTCTCAGCGCAGAGGAACGTCATTCACATCATCAATATCGCCTCAATTAATCAGGAGTCTACCCTTCCAACTGTCCTATGAGTATATATCCCCCCCCACCCTTGCAATAGTCAACATTTCATGTTCAAAGCTCATCCGATCGAAGACTTTTTTTTAGGAAAAAGAGGAAATAGATTTTTGTCCTTGACTCTTCAAGGAACGCCTTAGACAGCACTGAATCAAGGAGCACTTTGTTTTACTGCTGTATTTGACTGCAAACAGACATTCTAAGGGTTCACGTCCTTTTACCTCTGTTTGGAAAGCGAGTTAGTGGTTAGTGGTTTTTTTTTTGCTTATTTACAGCCATGACCGTAAAAAGTGATTTCCTTAATGTTGGGGCACAGGTCAACCTTAAATCTTTGGAACAATTGATTACATTTGGGCGGGGATCGGGCTCTTGAATTGGAGCCAAAAGGCTGTTATTGTATTGTCAGCCAATAAAGACACTAATTGCATTAGTCACAGTACTCTAAATCTTGTTGTTTCTTGCACAATAAAAAAAATGTTCCCTTCAAATTAAAAGCTTCCTTCAGAAGAGCAAAAAGAAGCAAAACAAATATCGGAAAACTGAATCTCTAAATGAAAGTAAAGTTCACTTTATGAGCCTCGTGGTCACTTCAGTTATCACAGGGTGAGATCATCCATGGATAATATCATACACCAGTGTGATTTAGCCACATCTGTCACCAGCATGTCCTCTCTATTGATTCAAAAGTTAAAGTAATAAAGAGTGATGTTTTTTAAACGAACAAATTGCCGTTATAATAAATGTGCCTCTTTTGTTTCCGTTTTATGTTTCATTTGATCTTTCTAGAAGAATCAACCAGGATGGCGACAGTCAGGATGATCGTATTCAGCGTTCTGCTCACAACAGGTATGTTAAGAACACTTCAGAATTATGTTTCCCTCTTGGTGTGGTGTTGGAATATGGAAATTCTTCAATATCTTGAAGATGTTGGAATCCTCATTTAGAAAATATGTGAAATAATCCAAAATAATATGAGACAAAATGTTACATGTAGGAAAAGACGAACATTGAATAAAAAAGAAAAATAGGAATCAGAAACTGTTTAATTGATGGCAAAAGATATCTATGATTTTACTTCATTTGTATTTTCTTCCTTCTTCGTCTACAGCTCTTTCCGTCCCTGTAAAAGGTAAGATTCAGTGTACCCGTGTGTAATACAAAATCCTGAACTCATCACTCATTAATTATAAATTATGAGCTTTTCGTGCCCTCTTCTGTGGTTGTCAATTCTTCCTCCTTCAATTTCCCATCATACGATCCAGTCGAAGAGGAATCCATGACTTTGTTCCACGGGGAGGACTTCCACATCTTGCTGCCCTCACTCACACTGGAGGTCACGTTTAAAAGCAGATCTGCTCCGCGGTCCGGCGATGTTGACCTGATGCGAGGAGGCAGCGTGGTCAACAGCCGGGCCAAACTCAACCGCCACCTCAGCCACCTCATTATAGACGCTGTAGGTGAGGGAGACGAGGGCGTGTACACAGTGAAGAATCCAGAGCAGCCAGAAAACATCAGACGCATCAGTCTCATTGTGCGAGGTAATGATGATTCATTCATATGTCAACTATTTGATCCATTTGGTCATTAAGCATTGAGTCTATAAAATCCTATAAAAGGGGAAAATATCACACGTTTGCAGATACATCTTTTAGTGATTTCAGCCTTATTTTGTCTGAATCGTGGTTCACATAATAACTCAGGCAACACAGGAACCCAGGCAACTTAGGTGAAGACCAAGAGGATGGCGGCTGTTAAGACGAGAAAAGAGCAATTATAAGAGAAAGAATAAGAAGAGATTAAAAAAAAACAATAAAAAATTGGCTAGAAGCTAGAAATCAGGATGAGAGAAAAGAAGAGAGAAAAGTGAAAAATGTAAAAATAATAATATTAAAAAGTGGGTTATAAGCTAAAATGAAGTAAACAATAAAAACTGCTGAAGCATTAAGAGTTAAAAGTCAGTAGAAACATAAAAACAATGGAAGCAGGAAAAGGATCTGAAGTCAATAAAAAGAGAAGAAATAATAATATATTAAGATGAAACATAATAAGAACAATCATAATGAATGAACACCAAAAGAGCAATAAAATGGATTTAGTATTTAGGGGAAATAAATAACAGAAGTAAAGAAATAAGATGGGCTACAAGAAGACAAACAGGAATAAGAAGAAATGTTAATGAATATATATTTCTACTGATACTCTCCGCTTAAAGGGAGTGATTTCACAGGTGGCACAGTTGTTCCCTTCATGGTAAAGAATATATACATTTCTTCCACCACTGACTGACATCAGCTCTACAGCCCCCCCCCCCCCCCCACGCCCCCCCCCCCCCCCCCCCCCCCACGCCCCCCATGATAAATAAGCCTCTTAAATCTGATGTGGAGTCAGAGTCAGGGCCGAGTGGGAGCTGTCAATTCTCCTGCTTTAATCATTCAGTCAGCAGCAGAATAAACCTCTCCGTTACACATCTTTTTTTGTCCTTTGAGTGTTACAAGTTACAGCAGCGTGGACGAGTAATTCCGATGAGATTAGACACACAAACACATCAACACATAAATATACATCAAACATGCAGAGGGAGGAGTGGGCTCAAGCCAGCATGAATAAAGGCCACTGTGGAGTAGCAATATGTAGAGGATACAACACATGAGGGAGTAATGTGTTTGTGTTTGTGTGTGAGAGCATGTCAGAGCTGCTAGGCAGTAATTATGCAGCTTTTTAACCACCAACCCACTCCTCTCTCCTTCCCTCCCTGCTGTTTTCCCATCGTTATCTTGTCTTTACTGTCTTTCCCTCTGTTCCATTTGTTCCTATCCTTTCATTTCAGCTTCTCTTGATATTTTTGGATCACTGCTTCTTTCTGTGCAATTTGTCTCCCTTTTTTTGCCACATCTGTCACGCCATTTCCTCTTCCTAACCCTTCATCACTCCCTTTACCCCATCTGTCCTTTCTCTCACTCGATTTCTTTAATTTTGTTAAAATCACCCAGAGCAAAACGACTCCCTCTCTTTTCTCCTTCATACTGAAATGTCAGGCGATATCCTGTCCTCTGTTAATAATCTTGTAGCTTCCTTTTACTCTTGAACAAACTGTTCTCTACTTCTTTTTTTGACCACCTAGATTGCTCCAACGAGCAGATCATTAAATATGGAGAAAACTATGATATACCTTTGATGGGGGTGACTCCACCCATCACACTGGAATACAGGCCCATTTTTGTGGAGGCAAACCAGACATCGAGGTAGAGTCAACAAAATTACATTGATATGTGAATCCTTGGAATTTGTAATGACATTATCCTACTTTGATGCACATGCTCTGTGACAGAGGGTCCCAGATTTACGAAGAAAAGGTTAAGAAAGTTTTATCCTTTTGACTTTTTCTCCTGCAGACCTGCTACGGTGCTTTTGACCAGCACGGGCTTGTCCAGGGAAGGCTATGCAGGTCGAATCAGCGTCAGGGAACGCCAAGTCACCCTCAGCGCCGTCACAGGTGCAGACGAGGGCAGTTACACGGTCAGGGATGCCAAAGGTGATATCCAAAGGAAAGTGTGTCTTAATGTCCGAGGTGAGAGCGCAAATGAAGACTAATCATACATTTCTTCCTCTCTCCCATGCTTGACCTGTTTTAAACGACCTGCTCCTTCCATCAGGATGTTGTTGTTGTTTCCTCTCTGTTGTAACGCTCCTCTTGGCTGTCATAATGTCTTTTTAAAGACCCAAACATTAATGGGCTCTAGCAGGCTAATGCATTTTAGATGATCCATGAGCCTGTACACAAAGTGGAGTTGTATTTATAATATGTCCTCCCTTCTCTCTCTCTCTCTCTCTCTCTCTCTCTCTCTCTCTCTCTATGCCTCAGAGCACCAGACTTTTGTGACTCTACCGTACGGTAAAAGACTTAAAATCAACCTGATCCTCAACAGCACTTTGCTCCAACTCTACTACACGCTGAACAGAGACTCCATCCCTCATCTACTGCTGGATAAAGGAGAATTCACAAGTGTAACTTCAGCTGCTTATTTCTTTTTAGTCCGAGCACTTCTGTGGTAATTTTCTGTGGAGAAAACAAGAAATAACAAAAAATGAAGAAGTCCCTTAATCACCATTTATCAAAGATTTCTGATTTTATTGTCATTTATAATGGAAGTCATATTTAAACTACATGCCTGCCATTTCTATCACTGATTCATTTCAACTTTGTTTTAAAAAATATCTGTTTATACAGATGATACTATTTTTATATTTGAAATGCATTGTAACATGTCACATCTACACGACGGAGGATTAGGGCCACGTTAATTTTTTAATTTTTTTTAATTTCGAAATTAAAGTCGTAAATTTACGAGAATAAAAATCGTAAATTTACGAAATTAAAGTCGTAAATTTATGAGAATAATCTTGTAAATTAACGACTTTGAGATCAGCCTGCGCAAAATGAATGAAAGTAGAACTCTTAAAGTATTTTCCTCTGCAGACAACTTCCTCCAAGTCAGTGTGGTTCTTTCTTCGGAAAAGCCACAGTTTCTTGCAGTATCTTTTCATGGTGCTGATATTTTATGACGATGTGAAGATGATGTGCCAAAAGCATTTGTAGTTTCATATATGCATAAGTAAAGCCCCAACACAACTATTTGTGTCTGTTATCGGTCTGCCTTGTTAAAGTGTCTCATGTGCAGAGACAGTTTGTGTCCTGTTCATCATTTTACAGATAAACAAGGTCTTGCAAGTTGAAGTGAAAACTTCTCTTGAACTAACTGTTTTTACCAACTACACAAGGAAGTAGCCTTTTTCCTTATTAGTGAAACCTTTAGGACAAGATGCTCCATGTTTGTCATTTGAGAACAGGATGCTGCTGCTCTTCTGATCTAGACTAAAATAACGACTTTATTCTTTAAAGACTTCAAGAGTTCTACTTTCATCATTTTCGTGCAGGCTGGTCTCAAACTCGTTAATTTACGAGATTAAAGTCGTAAATTTACAACTTTAATCTCAATTTTTTTATTTTTTTAACGTGGCCCTAATCCTCCGTCGTACATCTACTTAAAGCTCATGTGAGGAGTATTTAGTTTGGTTATGACGCAGACTGATATTCATATTGATGCCTCTGTATGACCTACAAAAGCAAACAAGACCTTCAGCAACAAGATCGATCATTTCTATATAACAATTGTTCACTGTTTGTAAACATTGCTATGAGTCACAGAACGCTATAGAAACATCCTTTGTTTAGTTTCTACAGCAAGGAAGACTAGTGAGTGATATAGTTACAAGAGTATGTTACAAGAATGCAGGATGAGATTTCCTTGATCAGAAAACACCACTCATGTTCAGGACAAGAACGACTAAGAAATAAGAGTTGTCCATAGGGGGCGCCAAAATCGGCGCAAAACGTTCATCACGGGAGCTTAAAACTAAGGTTTTAATATTTAACTGCAAAACAGACATTACAGTGTTATTTTCTTTACTGCCTCACCCAACAGCCTCATTTGTTTTCTTTTCTTTTTAAAAAATATTTTAAGAATGAATTTTGGCCTTCTTATGCCTTTTATTGTAGAGATAGGACAGTGGATAGAGTTAAAAATCGGGGACAGAGAAATTGGGGCGTGACATGCAGGAAAGGAGCCACAGGTCGGACTCGGAACCTGGGCCATCCCCACCAAGAGGACCACAGCCTTGGCACATGGGGAGTGCGCACCAACCAATAGACTACCAGTGTCCCCCAAAATGATTACATTTTAATGTAATATGATATTAACCTTTGGGGGAAACTGAAGAAGCCATGTTTAAGACAGCAAAAATAATCCTCATAGTTGACGTGGTTTTCATTGTTTAGGCTCTCATCTGTGAACAAAGTTAATCACAGGAAAGGATAAATGTAGACTCTGTTGGTTTATAACCTCAGCTAAGTGTTCCATTGATCTCCAAACGGTACTTATTTACCACATATTTTAAGAGTGCTTAGTGAATTTTATACACTCATAAATTATGCAAAACAGAAGCTCCTATTCGCTGAACTTTTAGGTAAAGTATGGTTAAAAATGTATATAGGCATCTATAATACTTTATAACAATTAGAGAAATCTACACATATCAAACAAATGTAATACATAAAAACAAACACACTGTAATGAACACATCTCCTCCTTCTTCTCATGTGTTTTGTCTGTCTGTTGTTCAAGACAGTTACCCATTATCTTTTCTTTTTATCTTACATTTTACATTTTTCTGAATTGCTAATGGCCAGAGCTTTTTTATTGCTTACAAATACTGCAAAAGAACATTTAAACAAGTACGACCAACCCTTGTTAAGTTAACTTTAATGCTCTTTTTTTCTGTAATTGATCATTTTCTGGAGATATGGTCGCTGTTTAATAATTTTAGCTAAGGGTATAAATATGTCAATTTGTTTTATTCTAGGCCCGCGAGGACTTGGGATTGGCGGATCGTCTGTCTATGGAGGGTTCACTGCTTTTTCTGGATCAGGTCACGCCTGCAGATGAGGGCCTGTTCGAGATTAAAGACATACTGGAGTTTGTTGTGGCCAAGACCCACCTGGAGGTAGAACGTAAGTCTGTGGAAAGTTGAAACAAGTTAAATGATAGTTTTATTTATTTATGTTCCATGTTTTAAAGGGGGGCTGCAGGCTGTTGCCTCACAGCGAGGAGGTTCCTGGTTCAAATCCTCGTCGGACAGGAGCCTCTCTGTGTGGAGTTTGCTTGTTCTCCCCATGTGTGCGTGGGTTCTATACGTGTACTCCGGCTTCCTCCCACAGTACAAAGACATGCCCGTTAGGTTAACTGGTGACTCTAAATTGCCTATAGGTGTGAATGTGAGTGTGGCTGTCTGTCTCTTTATGTCAGCCCTGTGATTGACTGGTGTACAGTCCAGGATGTACCTCGCCTCTCGCTCAATGACAGCTGGGATCGGCTCCAGGCCCCCTCGACCCCGAACGGGAAAAGCGATTAGGAAAATGGATGGATGGATGTTTTACAGGATGATATCAGAACATTAAGATGCTAAAATAATGTTTAAAAAAAAATAAAAGGTCAGATGAATTATTTAGTCTCCCACTCCTTGTCTTTTCTCCCCCCTTATTTTCTTATAATGGCTCTATGCAGCCTATAAGCTGGAGTCCCTGTATGTGGCCATCATCGCCCTGTTGGGCGTGCTGGTTTTCCTGCTGCTGGTCTGTCTGCTGTCCTGCTTGATCAAAGTGAAGAAGAGGGCCAAGAGGGCTGCAGCCCTGGAGAAGATAGCTCAAAATGCTGGCAAAGAGGATGAGGGAGAGGCCTTCAGACAGGTTGGAGAGACAAACACAACTTGCAATCAAAATCTGAAAATGATTTTGATGATTATGTGTGTCCTGAAGAGCTTTTGTCCTTTCTTTGATAGGTGGTGAAGAACATCACCAAACTCAGTGAGGACTCCAAACATTCCCAAGCAGACAACACAGAGAAATCTCAGAGCACAGAAGTGGACATTAAAGTAAGAATTGTGTTATTCTTCTTCCTTAAATTTGAGTCTTTGAGAGGATTTAATAATGTTTCCATTTTTATGCTGTTTTGTACGTTCAGACGGCCGCAACTTATTCAGAACGCTGCTGCTAGAGTCCTCACTAAGGTCAAGAAAGTGGATCACATCAGTCCAGGTCTCAGATTTTGCAGTGGCTCCCCTTGTGACAAATACTTGATTTTATGACAGCACTATTGGTTTTATGAAGCCCTGAATGTGGTTTAGGGTGAAAATCTCTGACCTTCTGAACCTTTCCAATCTCTCAGGTATTCTGGGAAAGACCTTTTCTGTCCCTTCACTTACTGTCCTTGCAGTCAGAACAAAACATGGAGAGGCAGGATTCAGATTTCCCAGAAAACCTGAAGTCTGCTCCAACTCTGATTTCTTTCAATAAAGGTTTAAACTTGTGTTTGCCAATGCCGTTTATGGAATTCAATTTGGGCTATTAGTGCTATTATTCCTGCACTCCAGCTGCGCTGTGAATTTATTTCTCCTGTTTTATTCAATTATATTTTCATCACATTTTACTCTGTTAAACCTCTCCTTATTCCCCCTTTATATTGCCTTGTGTGTCCTTTATATCTTTTCCTTATTCCTTTTTTTTTGTCATCTGGAAAACCCTTTAAATAGTCTTGTTGTTTAAAGATGCTTACCTTTCCTTGTTGTGTGTTTGATTTCAGGGTCTGGAGGTTTCCTCTAAAGAGGTTGGGATCGGAAACCTTGAGACCAGTGACTCTGGTGTTGGCTTTAACACCGCCCTTCCACTGGACACTGACACTGACGCCCCCGATCCAACTTCAGAGTCTGTGGCTGTAACCATCTCTACCGCCCCTGAAATCAAACAAAGTCCACCATCTGCTGCTGAGTCCAAGCCTAGCGATCCACCAGCTTTGGAAATCAAGTCCAGTCCTGTTGCTGAAACTAAGACCTCCCCTGCACCCGAGACCAAGAAAACATCTGATCCACCAGTGGAAGCAAAGTTGGACCTGCCCGAAACAACAGAAGTTAAGCTTAGCCCAACCCCAAGCCCTGAGCCAAAGGCTGGTCTGAGTCCAGCTGATCCAAAACCAACCCCAAGCCCTGAGCCAAAGGTTAGTCTAAGTCCAGCTGATCCAAAACCGACCCCAAGCCCCGAGCCAAAGGTTAGTCTAAGTCCAGCTGATCCAAAACCGACCCCAAGCCCCGAGCCAAAGGCCGCTCTCAGTCCAGCTGATCCAAAGCCTGCACCAACCCCGAGTCCAGAGCCTAAACCAGCGACTCCCAAAGCCACTACGCCAACACCTGAAACTAAGAGTGCCCTGACTCCAACACCTGAACCCAAGAATGCCCTGACTCCCCCCACACCTGAACCCCCCAAACCTACCACACCAGAGCCCATTACCAACGGTACGCCTGAGCCCAGCCTGGATTCCAAATCGAGCCCGGATCATGCTGATATTATCAGCAGCTCAGCTTCAAAAGCAGCCCCCCCAAAAACCCCTGAGGTGTAGCTGAAATCTAGCAGTGCCGCACTGGAGACCAGCATAGAGGGCACTGTGGCTGAGGATTCAACCACCACCACTACCACCACCTGAGACCTGCCCCTGCAAAAAATCCAAGGGAAGCCCCAGATTTTCTCCATCCTTCACCACTGTAGACAATCGAACACCCCAACCAAATCATGAAGAAACCACTGAAACTGGGGCCAGGACTCTGTTTTATCATGCCTGAACACAATATTACAGTGATTATAATATTTCACTTATCTTTACTAATACAAACTTTTTGGACTTAATGAAACTGAAAAACTTCACACAACAAATGCGGCTTGTTGATTGTTAAACATTTAAATTGTAGGCACCTCGTAGCCTCATTTTTTGGTAACTTATGTGTAAAACTGTCAGACTGCGAATGAAATCTTTGCAGAGTTTACAATTAAATTACTAACTCCACGTAAGGTTTTTTTAACAGAATAGTTAGCCAGTAAAAAAGGTTTACAGCATTTCAACACGAAGATACTTGTACTAATTGCCAGAATACTTATCTAACCACTTCACTAATAGCTCGTTACCTTATAGCAATTAGTACCAAACAAACTGCATGAGATTCCCAGCCAATGTCATTTCATACCTTCTCATATTTAACTGCAAATGATGCCACAAAAAGACACTCTATTGAGGGCATTTGTACATATTATTTGGTATATGGATGTTATACAATTGTTCTCAACAATACTTGGACACATAAAGGAAAATCTTTTGTTTTTCTGATCCGTAACCATACAGATGCTAACCCCTCTATTTATAGTCTCAGAGTTAAGATTCAGGCTCCCTGCGGATACCTCGCATGATTAAAATGTGTTTATCAAACCAATCCTTTAACTCGGGATTAACCACTTTACCGTCTTTGATCTGAATTTTCCGGAGGCTCTAAAACAATCCCATTACCCCTACAGTTTGAGGAGATGGGGGGGCTCATGCTAGCTGCAACTCCAGGCACTTAACAGGACCACCATTGTGCCATTGTAAGATGGGCTTTTTATAAGTCATATACTGAATGAAAAGTATCTAAAAAGTTAAAGTCTTCACAACAAACATGCAGGTTTAGTCTGTCATTTATTCCCTGAGTGCACCCTATCTCCTTCCTACATTATTTCCTTTCCCTTATATGCCATCATTTTAACTACTTGCATACTAATTGCATGGCCTTTGATAGATATTTGAAATCATGGCATAGTGTTTGCTCCAGTTAACAATGTCAGCGACTAGTTCTTGTGCCATTGGCCTACTAAATTGAGTAAAAAGCAAAAAATATATATGTCATGCATGTTTAATTGCTCCAAATTGCTCCTATGAGGCCTTTAGGTGTGCAGGAGGAGGTGTGCAGATACAATATTGAGTTGGAAATTGCACATCTCAACCTCATGTTTTAAGTGACTGACATGAAAAACAATGACAGCCCATGCATGGAGCACTAAAGACAACAAAAAAACAAAAACATTTGAATTTGTGAATGAAGCACACGATGAAAGCCATGGAAATTCAATCAGGTAATCATTGAAATATAGGAAAATAGTATAAAAAAATAAAATAAATAACTGGACTATCTAGGTAGCTGTCTTTCTTATCAGATGTTCTTATTAGTAGGTGCAAATCAGGCAGAATTTATAAAAAGCCATATGACTACATAGATTTAGATGTAATGATTTGATTTAAAGATTGATTGATACAGTATAAAAACAAACCAAAAAGGCAAACCCATCAAGGCGCCATGATCCTAAATGAACAAGAAATATTAGACGTGTTAACCCTGTACAAAGTCATTCTGATGTAAAAACACTGAATATGCCTCATTTGTTGTCTGGATCTGTGAAGGAAACACAAACCAGTTTTAACAGTACTAAAAACCATTTCAATCCACACAGACACACACATTCCAGCCTTGTAAATATTGCATGTGTGCACCAGTTTAACCCCTTAAAGGCTGAATGTTTTTAGTGTACAGGATGGTGGTTGTATTATACGTAATAATAGAGAAGAAAAAAAAACGTAATTTCTCACCAACCTTAAATGCAGAATATAAAATATATATATATATAATATATACCATAAACACTAATATTCACTCATGTCTTGAACTAATTTAAAAACCAAATATTGTAAAAATCCGTCCAGATGAGATCTTTTTTTAGATCAGTTATCTGTCATTCAAACATGATGATACTCACAGCATACAGCTTCTCTCACGGTATTTACATGTTCTATTAAATGTTTAACCTACGTCACTTAAAGCATGCTCATCTCATGTGCTGAAAAAACAAGCTTTTATTGTCCTACAGCTGCGCGCGTGTGTGACTTGGGGAGTGATGTTTTTTAATGTCGCCATCATGTACACGTATGAAAGAGTGTGAATGATTTATGATTGTGATTCATGTGTGTCGGTGATGTGTGCCGAGTTTATTCATAGACACTTTGTACAGAGTGAAACAATGTGTGCTTCTTCCTCGTCTGTTGTGAGTAAGGTATTCATGTGCCTGCTTAACTTGTCCTGCAATGTCAAGAAAAAACGTGTTCACGTCATGAGTGTGAATGTGTTTAAAGCCACAACATACTGTAAAAGATATTGTAACTTTGAGATTTCTGAGTGACTCTTGTCTATCTGTTTAGTGCCTAAACCCTGTTTTGGATAGTTGGCCTATATTCTGTAATGATCCAACACTCCTTATTGCACCTTTTACTTGATATTTATGGTATTCAGTGATGTAGAAAACTGTTTGCATACATGACTGAACAAAGTAGAACCACTGACAGGTCTATGGTATGTTAAAGTGTAGGAGATATGTGATGCATTTTCTACAGGTGATGCAAGTCTGAGTAGCAGAAGAGAAGATGAGTTTGCTCTGTGTGTAGGTGAGGGTGTTTCTTCATTTCATTGATCATTGTTGCACAGTTTTAAGGACGTGATTGAATTTGGTTGATAGCAGCAGATGAATGAGAAGCTCTGTGTGGTTAACCCTCAGGCTTATGTTGAGAGACTGCTAAAAACAGCATTTTCAGGCACCACTTCTTATGTATTCTGTAAGTGATTGTAAAACCACGCCGCTCAGAGTGGAAATGGATGAGAAAGAGGCAGACAGAGTGTAGTTTTTGGTTAACCAGCATTTCAAAGACGGCTCAGTCTAGTGGGATTTCAAATTGTAACATCAAGTAAAACATCAGTCTGGGTTTCTGGTTTGATACCCACTTTTGGAAACCCTCAAATAGAAACCATTAATTGTATTACCACTGGCATTCTCTGCACTATGTGAGTATAGTCTCTGCCCTTATCTCTCTGTTTACTTCTGCTGTCCTGGCCTGGGTGTGGTGTGACATCCCACCTGTTCTCTCTGTACTCCCTTTTTGCACAACTTCACACTGATGTTTTGTAAAGAAAATACTTTGTTTCCTTATTTCATGTCTAAAGGAATACTAAGAATAATCAAGCTATTACGACATTTGCTGTCCTGTTGTCCTTGTTTCCTTTTCTTTGTCTCAGAGTTGTCTGTTGGATCTCAGCCTGGCGTCTCACTCAATGTCAACGGCCATTTGTTTGTGTCACGCGCCACTCTCTGGCCCCTACAGGCCCGCATGCCTCTAATTCAAATGCCTCGTTTTTGAACTGCCATGAATTTGCCACGGCACACTGGAGCAGCGCTGGCACAACAAAGATATTTTTAAACATGCTAAAGGTAACAGCATAATGTTGTTGACACCTGCTGGACCTTGAAGCTCCCAGCTGGCTGCAGATAATAAGCTCCAGTGTGTGTTGTTTTTCTAAAATCTACAGATATAACTGAATCAGCTCAGCATTTATATGAAGCACCAGAACTCATAGCATTAAACTTTAACAATCCTGAATTATTTCAAGTAATCTCAGAAAACGCAGAAGATGTATATGCCAAAATTAAATTAAAATGTTTTTGGAAACATATATTCTTATGATCATTTTAAAGTGGACTTTCTATATAAGTACATCAAAGTGTGTAAAGCTTTGTTTAAGGATTTATTAACTGGTAATGAAACAGCACCAAATGAATAGTGATGCCTCTATATGACCCACAAAAGCAAACAAGACCATCAGCGACACAAATTACGATTTATATACATAGCAACTGTTTTTGTTGTTGTCGCTTACAGCAGCTCATTAAGGGTAGGATGATTTACAACACAATGAAGAAACACAACTTCTTCTTTGTTACATTTTCCACAGCAAATATCCACAATGACTGATACATCTGACTGTTAAAAGACAGCTGGATGAGCTGTTTTGATAGAAATCATGACTTCCATCATGACATAAGAACAAGATTAGCGAACAAATAAGACTTAGCCTACTTTGTACACAGGGGGCACCAAAGTCACCACAAATCGAAGGTTCCTCACAGGAGCTTATTTATGAGGGCTGAATCTTATTTATATTTTCATTGTTGGCTGTAACCAGCATACATTTGGATTTTTTTGTGTTCAAAGTAAAACAAAGGCATTATTTGCTCAATAGTTTGGAATTTAATTTTCTTTCAATTCAAGCACGGAATAATTCTGAGTTCTTCCAGCTCTTAATTTTAATTCAAAAAATATATTCTTTTGCTGGAAAACTGTTTCTTATCATAGTGAGGGGTTAAAAATCTTAAGTGCTGCATTGTTCTTCCCATCATCAGAGTCACATGGATTATAGAAGGGGAACAGAGGGACCATAACTGTTCCCATGGTGAAGGTGTAAATCGGCGCCATGGAAACAGCATTATAGAAAGACACTTCCTCATTTTCACAGTCTAAGAATACACCAATGCGGGCAAGTCGGACAGACACGATGACCTTGGTGGGCTCTGGGTCCGTGCAGGCTAAAACAGATCCACCTTTCAGGGCCAGGGTCCACAAGCCGCTGGAGGTTCCCGTAGCATCCATCTCCCCTCTTTCAATATCCTCCCGTGCCACGCCCAACCTCCACGCTGTCTTATGAGCCACCTCCACCTCCCAGTAGTGCCGGCCTGTCGTGAAGCCCTTACTTCCCAGCACACAGTAATAATAATGGAACCGTCCAGGGCTTGGATCACAATCCTGCTTGTCTTTATCCTCGTCAAACCAAACTGAAGTGCAGGACTTGGACAGGGACAGATTAGGGTGGGCTGTGTTGGGGTCAAAAGTCACTGATGTAATATCTGCAGGAGAAATAGAGTTTAAGTAAAGTGAGACTTTCTGTTTGCTTTGTTTTATTTTTATGAAATATTCTAGACATACTTGGATAGAGGCAGCTTTTCATGTGCTTCCATATCCTGTACTGTATGGGGCCCACAAACTGACCAGAGCGCACCTCAGTGTCTACCTCCGCCGGGAGCACCAAACTGACCTGAGACCTGCTTGGACAAAATGGAAAGAAAGGCAGACTGAATGATGAGTCAGAGGATTTCAACCTGTTAAATCACACACAAAGTGTACATTATGGAAATTGATAAATGAGTCACTTCCATGGTGCATGCACATGAGATAAATGAGATGTGAAGAGAACAGTGGAGGCAGAAAAAACATCTGATGGAAGAAAAAAAACTTTGAGAAAAACTTGCCTCTTTATGAGATCTTGAATTTCCTGCAATGACAGAAACAGTTTAGGAAACTTGGTAGTGAATATAGAACTCATAAATGTTTATACAAGCGGTCACATGTGTTAGACTGCCTCATGCTGCTCATTCCTATTAGCTGACTCATGCCTCAACTGCCTTTTGTCCTTTCACTTTCAAATGAGAAATTGATTTTGACCTGCAAAACAGAGGAAGTCAACTGTTAAACCAATCAGTGTCTCTAATTGATCAAATAAGTGCTGAAGAAGAGGAGGAGGAGAACAACTAACAGGGTTGCTCTGCAGTTCTGAGATTGGGTCCCTTTTTCTAAAGCTTCTAAAGTCACTTTGTTTTCCAGCAACTCTAAGTAGTCCACACAGAAAAAACAATTATAGATGTTTTTCATTTGAAGAGTCGCAAATATGGATAGCTCCAATGACCGTAATTAAACCCTTGCGTGGCTCTGCAGTTGTGCAAAGAAGTTTCCCAATTTGTTATGGAGGAAGTCCAAACTTTTCTGTACCTCCCCTTTTATTTCCACTCTGACATTAGCTCAAGATCTTTTTATATCATCCTTATCAACAACCCCAAATTTGCATGGTATGTTCAATCCAAACTTCAGTGATATTCAGATGTTATCTCTGTATTGTTTATTTCTTCTTCTTTAGTTTAACCACTTCCTCACTTTCAAAAGATTCGGACTGTCTTCCTCAGCCAATTTGCCATTCAGCACTGCAATCGCCCTCTCCAAGTCTCTCCCTTGCTCTATTATCTTCTTCCCTCTTTCCTTCAGCTGCTTTAGTTGTTTCTGTCTCTGCCTGTTCAGTCGCTCCAGGTCCCTGCTCTCCTCCTCGTCTAGGAAACGATGGAGGTTTTGAAACTCGGCTCTGATATCTCGTTCCAGGGCATCAAAGCTGTTCTAAAAGACACGAGGGAAGAGATGGACAGAGAGAGACAATTGTGAACTAAGACTTTGGATGTGACCAAGAAAATGACTTTGTGGATTTTACAAGAAAGACAAGAAGTGGCTCTGGCAGAATGTTAAGCACACAGGAGTTACTGTGTATGAAAAGAGTGTATTTCTGAACAAGATAAGGATTAATAATGCAGCAACAATACCTCTACTTGCACAGACTCTATGTATGTCTCTCTCTCCGCATCTCTGCACTCATCTACCTCGTGCTTGATTCTTTTTATAGCCTGGATAAGCTTTTCCTGCAACACACACACACACACACACACACACACACACACACAGAGGAGACATATAATTGTGGGGAACGAAACATAGACTTGATTAAATATTCTGCAACAAAAGTTTATTTCATTATAACAGGAAATTTCCACCTGCTGCTGAATGACATGATACACGTTATATACCTGTATTTATTTGACAGTACACAACATAAGTCTTACCTTGTACTCACAGAGACGACTTTTATTGCAATTGTTGTTGCTGTCCTTGATGTGGTTTTGGTACATTCCAGTTCTGCAAAATTGGACATGATAGAAATTGAGAAGACTCCTAAGAAAGTGTAATAAAAGTGATGGAAAGGAGAAAAAGGGATGGACAAAGAGGAGGACATGACAACAATACAATGTAGGAGAAAGAGGGAGAAAGAGAATACAAGCAAGATGAAAACAACCGCTAGACTAAGTCAAACTAATAGAGTTTAAAGGACATACATCCAAGCTGAAGATTAACAGGAGAAAGCAAATTGACAGGCACAGATCAGTATCCACAGCCTAACGTGAGAATATATGGATCCATTAGAGGGAAAAGAGAGAAAGGGGGTGTGGAGGGGAGGACGATGCCAGGAGGGCTCGCTGGCTGGCTGGCTGTTTGGCAGACTGCAGCAATTTATGGCAGCAGACACCTAAGAGTCTATTTCTGTCTGCCAGTGTCTTTGAAAACAAAATGAGAGACAGCCAGCCAGTCAGTCAGTCAGTCAGCCAGCCAGTCAGGCATTGTGTTTCTGTGTTTGTCTGAAAGAGAGAAAATGAATGTTTTGGGGAGTGAGAGTACAGAAACCATGAGCTATGACAATGCTTTTATATGCTGTTTCACTATCTTGTTTTTTCTTGCATTGGCGGAGACTGGGGTGGGGTGGGGAGGGAGTTTCAAAACGTAGACTCAGCGTTTCTGCTCTCTTCCCTAAGGAATACATATCTGCCAAGCCGCATGCCTTTTCTCTTTTTTTAACCTTCCTCTGGTCTGTAAATTCTTATGTAAACTTTGAGTATCTCTACCGATTTCTTTTTCTCCCCTCTCTCCCCACCTCCCTGTCTCTCTTCTTGCCATGGGTATGTGCACCGAGGCAGCATTACTCATCTTTGCAAGTGTTCTTCATCTATAATTCATGGTGCTCTGCACTGGCAAGTGACTGTGCTGAACTGGGGTCGAGCTGCAGACTGAGTGCAATACAGTATGCGGCAGGTGGAGGGGACTTTGACAACAAAATACAAATATCAACCATAGAAGATTGTGCAGCAATCCACTGAATATCAATGCAGCAACGACTCAAGTGTGGCCTACTGATTCAAATTAAATAAATGTCTTTGAGTAGCTGTTACAGTTATATTTTGGGATCTTTTTTAGGGAAATCATTTGTTAAAACGATTTTTCTTGTGATCCTCAAACCTTATTATCATATGAACACAGCATTTGAATTCGACCTTTTATATTCAGAAACAGAACAAAATATAGCGGAATTACTGAGGGCACAAACATTGTTGTCTCAAACAAAGACTATCCGAGCATAATGAATATATTAGGATTAAATAACAAATCTAGCTGACTCTATGCTGTAAATAAAATGACAGAAAAGGACAAATGAAAGTCATGGTAAGCTCTGTTAGCTTAATAGGATACAAGCACTAGCTCTCAGTACTCTGAAACAGTATATTCAACACCCGTTCCAGCACTGCTCATACTAGTGCGATTAGATGTCACTACATATTATAAAGAAGCTGTTAATGACCAGCTATTGGGCTAACCTCAGAGGACACGAGGAACAACACCAAGTCAAAGTGGTGTTGCACCCTTGCTGGGAACAAGGCAGAGGACAAAGAGCCAGCTCTGGTGAGTTGACGAAAAAATATGCAGAGAGCTTCAGGGTTATTAATATCAAGCTTGGCACAACAGCAGTTATTCCAGAGGCTGAGCCATGGACACACTCAACAGCACTGACAGATAAGGAGTCATAGAGGGGGAAAGGCAGCATGCAAACAGCTTATCATGTAATGCAGCAACAGTCAAGTCTGCAGATGTATATTGATCCATAACACCCAGAACATCCACCCATTAGGCCTACTGCCTTTTCAGCTTCAGAAACTGAGTTGTAGAAATAAAGCACACAGTAGGCCTAGAGGCTACGAGGTCTATATCAGGGATGGGCAACTTCGTTCACAACAAGGGCCACGTTCATTTAATTCTCACTGCCAGAGGGCCAAATTGTAGCATACAAAAAACGATTACAGTCAATTATGTCTCAAATTTAACTCAACATATACCAGTGATCAAATATTATTATGGACATATTTCTGGTGTTCATGATTTCATGGCAGATTTTGTCATGTTTTTCTTCATGTTTCCAATTAATTGATATGTCAAAATTGACCTGAGGTTCCACGTTGAGGGTTGATGGGGGCGGCATGTGGAGCCCCGGGCCGCCAGTTGCCCCCCCCCCCCGGCCTATATTATCTTGAAATGCTCTAATGTGCTCCGATACTGTTTGAGTTCTTGAAAGTTTTGATCAGATCCTTCAGTTTCAGCCACAGTGTAAATGTGTTGAAAGTATTAAAAGTAGGTTGGAGATGTATTAAGCAATGAAGGCTTTATCAATATATTGTACTTGGAAAATACAATAAAGTCAACTCAGTTTTTGTGATTTACTTAGTGGAGGTTGGATGAGAATGAGTAGCCTATGAGCTTTTAACAAGAAACACAACATGTGGAGAGAAAGATATGAGGAAGGCTGAGAGTCAAACGGAAACAGTCAAAAAGTATTTGCCAAACGGTTCAGGCAGCAGACTCGACCACAAAATTGAACACACAGGCGAAATGACGATCATTAAATATGTTCCTGAAGGGGGCAGTAACGCTTAGTCACCATCCAGCGTGAAGAAGAAAAAAAAGGTCCCGCCCATCACGACGCATGAGGATGACGTCATAAACGTAAACAAGAGCCCATGACGAACAGACAGATTCAAACAAGAGGTATCTGTGGACTTTTTTTTAAAAAATTATTATTAAATAAGATCTGCAATTGAAGAAATTATGAATGCATGCTTAACATTTGTATTATTAGATATTTTTAATGGCCCGTATGGCGAGTTGCCCCCGTATCTTTAGCGAGCTATAATATAATGGTAAGATAACTATCCCACTAGCTTGGCTAACTTAGCATTCAGTATTTCATGCTGTTTTTTTTCCCCTACACGCCGGTGCAACATTACTTTTCCCCCTGAGAAAACAACATCCAGTGTTTTAGTGCAGAACAGACTGCATGTTGTGTTGTTTCTTTACTCCTTGCTGTGTTTCAGAGATGAACGGACAAGCGGACCTCGAAGTCGACTACAAGAGGAAATATAAAAATCTCAAGCGAAAATTAAAATTTCTTGTTTATGTGAGTGCAGCCGAATTGGATGTGCGTTTTGTTATTGTTTTGATCAATAATGTTACGGTGTAAGTCACAGGGCTTACCTGTTCCGTGTTCTTGTTGTCAGGAACAGGAATGCTTTCAGGAGGAGCTGAGGAGATCACAGAGAAAACTTCTCAAAGTTTCAAGAGACAAGAGGTGGAGTAGCAGTGTTTGTTTGTGAAACTGTTTTGATAGTGAACAATGGTGTGCACATGATCAATAACAGCATCACTCAATTGTTTTCTAGCTTCCTCCTAGACAGATTGCTACAGTATGAGAGGGTAGATGAAGACTCATCAGGTACGTGTTACAGTTTTAATCTGTTAATTACTGGTGTGGGTTTGGATTTTTATTTTATTTTTTTATCATGAGTTCTGACCAATAAAATGTATCGTTGGTTCATATTTTCTTCTCCTGTGTTCCAGATTCAGATGCTACAGTTTCTTCAGAAAACAGTGAAGGAGAAGGCCCCAGGGAGAGGGAAAGAGACGGCGCAAAGAAGTAAGATGGCTTTTGTGTCTTTAAAACTCCTGTTAGACAGACTTACTGTCAACTCTAGCAGTTAAACACCATCTAATCTCTATGAACAGATTAAACATAGAAATGTAGAATCTGTTCGTGAGGGTCCGTTTGTAGTCTGAGCTCTGTTGTCTGTACTGTTCTGTTCTATACTGATTAGAGCTCTCAAGAACTGCCGTCAATGTTGTGCTTTGCCTCTGGTCACTTCCTGTCAGCACCTGTGTGTCCAATCGGACTCAAAGCTGATCGTTTGCTCTTACTGACGTTGTTCCCTTTTTTTCTAGATCCTTGCTTGTGTTGTACTTACTCTCTGATGTACGTCGCTTTGGATAAAAGCGTCTGCTAAGTGAATTGTAGAATTGTATTGACAGGCAGAACCTTTATGCACGCTCTTACATACAGGCTGACATCCACGGCATTCTAACTATTATTTAATTGTCACTATAAACAGATAGTTGCTAAAAAAGCAGCTAACAATCTATTATAGATCAAATGTTCCATGATTGAAATCCATCTTACAACAAGTCATTATGTGTTATCAAGTATAAGGCATCCTTGCTAAAGCTAGTTTTCTCTTGACCTCACTTAAACATGAGACTTCAACACAAACATAGTGAAAGGGAGGCATTTAATAATAAGGCCTGCTTGGTGTGACTATTCAGCTAAATGCATCAATGTGGACAAAATATTTGTCTGACTGCTGCTCGTGCTCTCGTAGCCAGCCGGCTCACTTTGTCTTAACTTTATCATTTTGCCTTCTTATTTTTCAGGCGAAGGAGTAGTCCTGGGGCGTGTCTACCCTCATCATCCTCCCCTCATCTCTCCCTGCTGTCCCGTTCTGGTGTAAATCCCCTTCAGTCCTCAGGCTCTGGACCCTACCTCAACACTGTAAGCTGTCATCTTCACCTTCAACTTTATGGTCCCCAAGAGGAAATTAGTTTTGCAGCCAGAAAAAAACAAAACAAAAAAAAACATATAGAACCACTGGCAGTAACACTCAGACATTAAAAACAACGTACTATATGAAATACAAGAGTACATCAAGTGAAAACAAGAAGCTGAAAGTCTATAAAAAGGTAATTAAAACCATCATCAAAACCAAAATTTACACCATCATCAGTAGTCTGATGGCCTGTCAGATAAAATCATTTTGTATCCATTTCTCATATAAGCGTGGACAGAAACAGAAACATTGCTTCCACTTTCATTTCCTCATCAGCGGACATAATTCCTTTATATTCACCTTTATTTATATGATTTGATTTTTTTTGTCATTTTGCTCATTTGTTTTATCTCTTCCTTTGTTTTTTGTTTTCATTGATCATTTTTCTGTGTTTTTTTTTTTTTGTGTGTGTTTGTGCTTGTCTTTTTAAATTGCCCATGCTTGTGTATATGTGTGGCTCAATTGGCAATTTGGGGCCTGTGTGTGTGTTGGGCAGATGCCCTTCCCACCAGAGTATCTGGCTCCTCCAACTGAACGCATGAAGAAAGAGAGAAAAACAAAGACGCCTAAAAACAAGAAAGAGACTACTGGGAAGGTGAGAAGGGAAACGGAAAAATGAAAATTCTCAAAAGTAATAGAAGTGATAATGATTATACAGATATACTCACATCTTTAAACATCTTGTTTATTAAAATACATTTCTATAAGATTGAATGAGGCACGGTAAGCTATTTTTTTTGATCACAGTTTATATGCACAAGTCAAAGTAAATATATTGTCTCTAACTTTACGTTCTCCTTAGAGAGTAACAAAACTTTGTTTGGGTGAATTTGACTTTATTGCACAGTTTTACTGACAGAAGGTTTTTGGTACATGAACCATTTTGGTCAGTTTTCTGATCTGTTCACAACAGAACTTGTAAAAAGCAACATCTTTTTTGCCTTCTTCATTTGATACTGTGCTGCTGTTTGATCAGTATGTCTCTATGTTTCTATATATGCTGCACACTTTGTCCTAGTGAACATCAATGAAGCATGCATCCATTCATACATGTCATTCCTTTATCATGTGTTCATCATTTCTCCATCCACTATTTGGTCTAATTCTGGATTCCTCACAGGTTGTTGCCCCAATGTCAGCTAACTACCCATCAGCCACTGCAGCCACGCCAGCAGCCAGCGGCCCTTTCAGCTGGGTCCCTAGACAGATGCTCAGTGGAGATGCGGCTGAAGAGGAGGGAGAGAGTGATGGAGACAGCGACAGAGGAGACGAAGACAGAGGGGAGGGAGATGAAGCTGAACTAGTCATTGACATTCCCAATGAGTGAGCCTGACTGTGTGTTTGGATGTATTTATTAGCAGAGGGATTAAAGTATTGTAATCTGTATGTGTGAGAGTAAATGGCATTTGACTTAATGTTTTTCTGTGTTAAGTCACCCATTTCACATTTTCAAAAAAAAAGCTGCCAGGCTCCCCCCTGTGGACTTTTTCAGTATTGCAAGATCACTGTCAATAATTCTCCCTGATAAATGTTTTTTTTTACGAATTATGTTATACATTTTAATCTATGAAAACATTTTGTACATTATTTGGTAACTTTTTTATTATTAGGAAATAGATCTCAAGCGTTGCATCATCTTTGTTGTGACAGGCAGGTTTGATCTACTTTGTGTTTTTTTCCTATAAAAGTTGCCATATATCAAAGCTACGTTATGTTTGTGAAAATATCACATTCTTGCACCCATAACAATTGTGTGTGTCAGACAATAACCTTAAAATGTCAACATTTTAGATTACAAGCAGATTTTTGTTTATTTAAATGATGTGTCAGGTTTTATTCCCAAATCCTGCCGACTACACAAAATACAGGGCGTTTTACTACGACACGTTTCTTCTAAAAACATTTTTCATATAAACATTTCAGATTTATAAAAAATGCTGTGTAAGTGTTCAACACAACTTTAAGTATGACTTGAAGCCCCACCCAAAAAAACACACCCATAATACTCCCATTCCAGACCTGCTGTCAGTCACTGAGGTATGCTGCTGCTGCTGCTGCATGAATCTATTGCTTGCAGGACAAGTTTACTGAATACATTTTCTAAACTGAAGATATAAATGACAGCTTTTTTAAACTGACAATGTTTATCACGGCACATGTTTTTTTCATTGCTTGCTCGGCCTCTCTTCACATGACTCTGACACAGTCCCAGGGGTGCATTTGGCTCGTGTTAGCCAATAGACAATGTGAGGGCAGACTGACTGGATTCCTCCTCTTGATTTCAAAAAGAGGGCTTGATATTTTTCTACTCACTTTTACACATACATAGGACTAGGCAGTGAGACTGCATGATAATTTGCCACGTAAAGATCTTGTTATGAGCAGTCCATGCCTGCATCATGTCTCAACAGGCATGTTTCTAATATTAAGCAATGCCACCTGCAGTCTGCAAGCCAGGAGAGTGAGTGTGTTTGGTCTGGGATGGTTGTTAAAAAGTTGCTGCAGTCCTGGTGAGACAATGACCCGCGACTTTGACACTGTCAGGATTAAGCTTAATGAGGAGTTCATGAACTGACATTGTTAAATTTAGAGCTCAGTTGCTCACTAGAAGAGGGAGTCCTGGGTGAGTATTCCTGCTTGATATGGAAGTAGTTCAACTGCTGGACTTCATGCAGAGTCAGCAGTTTCAGGAATGTTCTTTACAAAGAATAATGGGACAACAGGAGTGCTTCAATCAAAGGACTGACGTTGTAAAACGACCATAGTTTTGGAATGCAGACTTACAGGTAATTGACAGCATTTAATGGGTGTGGGCCTGGCTTGTGTACCTAACAGCAATAGGAGTTAAAGGTGTAACCATAGAGAGTATACGAGGGAGGGGTGTAGTGGAGGTAAAGCCAGAGGGTGAGCCAGAGGGTGAGACAGAGGGGTGGAACTGACAGTGGGGGTGAGGTTGTCAGGGAAAGGGAAATGAAGGAGTAAGCAAGATTGTGCCTGCAGCAGAGATTCATTCTCTCAGAATACAGCTGACATTAAGAGAAGAGAGACATGGTTGGAGTCCAGTTGGAGGAGAGAGCAAGGAGCGAGTGAAGGAAAACAAGAAGCTATCAGCAATCATCTCTGGCAACATTATCTTTTCCATCTATACACAGAAACCCCTGGATACTTTATTAGCCTCTCCCCCTCGCTCAGTGTGTGTGGGAGAGAGAGAGAGTGAGAAGGGGGGATTTGCTGAGCTCACCACCACCATGCTACGTCCTGCTGCTGTCAGTGCAGCAGCTGCTGCGTCTGTGTGGCTGCTGGCAGTGCTAGGCCCAGTCCTGTCTCTTCCAGATGGGGACAACTCAGAGGCAGACTTCAGCCTCTGCAGCCACTGCTTCTACAGACAGACGCTTCCTCAGGGACCCTCTGCAGGGCCGCTGCTGCGCCCACTCTGCCACAGACTGCCGGGGGGACAAACGTTTGCCACTCTGTCCAAACCGACCTGTGACACAGCTGTCTACTCTGCCTTCCATCTCAGCCATGAAGGGGCAGAGGGAGAGGGTGGGGGAGAGGCTGTGGTAAGGACGCGGATATCGTGCTTTTTAAAGAAATATTACCTGTTTTTCATAATCATGTTCAAACATGCATGTAGTAGATCAGTGGTAGTAATTAACAGTGCATTAACTCATCTACTGTGCTAAAATACTGTTTTGCACTTTTGGTACTTTTAACTTAAGTGTCTGACATATGACTGACTCGTTTATTAAAAAATAATTGTTCCAGGCAGTAAGAGGCCTTGTTTCATATTGATTATTCAAAAAAAGCAAACCATTCAACATGAAAAGAAGTTAATACAAATATGTGTAACATGGCTTAGTTTATTCTTCTCCTCTACCCATTAATTAGATCTCAAAAATCCCTGAGAGTTATCTCTGGTTTGACCTATAAGATTTGACTTCATACTGTAACTGTATATAGGTAGTTCAATCTTTTTCCGCATCCACTTTGTGACAACATTAAACAGCTTCTGATGAATCCTTGTATTGAAACATGTCATGCACAAAGCTTATTTTCTGAAGAGAAAGTCATTTTTATGTATTGTACTATACATGTATTTGGTGGATAATACTGAGGAATTTGAACTCAAGTAACATTTTTGAAATCAGGTCTTAATTGTCATAGACATAAAGTTTGTTGGTTGGTGTATTGATACTTTTATTTAAGTTTGTCAGTCTGAAATCTTCCACCACTGCTGTTTACATAGTTTACTGTCAGCTACATGAACTCAGAATGAAATATGTAGAAAGTAAATCAAGATTGTAGAGCATTTTCACCTCCAAAAACTACTCAGATATTATGTTTTATCATTTTTGTTGACTGTTGTCTCCGCTTAACACAGGAAGAAGATGACAACACAGATGTCGCAGTACCAGCCCTTCTCAAAAGAGGCGGGGATCTCTCTGATCCTGTCTCACCCACTGACTCCCCGCTTCAACACTGGGACTCAGCAGTCACAACAGTGGTCCAGACAAGCCTAACTCCACAGTGCAGCGCTTTAGGGGGAAATCTCTACATCCTGACTGGGGCGGGAGGTCTCAGGGCCGCTGAGGATGGAGGCGAGGACTGTCAGACTCAGCCGCTCTGGTTGGCAGTGTGCTGTGCTGTCCCCGAGGGGAAGAGTGGCTTCAGTGTGGGGCTAATCAGAGAGACAGAGGAAGGGGAGAAGCACGTGAGTGTGAAGGAGCTGGAGGAGATCCTGGGGGTGGGAGAGCTGTTCTCAGAGAGCTGTGGAGGAGCAGATGGGGAGTCTGTTGACATCACAGCAGGCCTTCACAGTGAGGAGCTTGTTACAAATATAGGAGATGTAAATATAGAAGATGCTGATCCTGCTGATGAAGCTGATGAAGCTGATCCTGCTGATGAAGCTGAAGAAGCTGATGAAGCTGATCCTGCTGATGAAGCTGATGAAGCTGATCCTGCTGATGAAGCTGATGAAGCTGATCCTGCTGATGAAGCTGATGAAGCTGAAGATGTAGTGTCAAACACTGCTGGACAAGCCACTGAAGAAGAGGAGGTCAGTTCAGATACAACCAGCCAAGACTTAAATGAACACACTGAGGAAAGCAGAGAGGCACAGAGCGCTGAAGAAAAGGCGTCTGCTGTTGATGCTCAGCCAGAGGAAGCTGATGTTGCTGATGTCACACAAGAAACGTCAGATCATTCTGAAACTGAGAGTAGCAACGATGAGCAGCAGGACGTCACACTCTCAGAAAGTGCTGGATCAGAGTCTCCCGAGTCGCCAGCTGATCCTGAAACTGTGGATGAACAACAGACAGACACAAATTCCAGCAGCACACTAGTCTACCTCCTTTCCTCCGCCATGTCCATTATCAAAGCTCCACTGCGGCCGGTGTTCTCAACCATCACACAGTTACCTGGACAGGTGAAACGAATGACTCATCTGTGTCGACAGATTTATTTTACTAAGGAGAGAGCAAGGCTGGGGGAGCACTTTAGAACACTTTAGAGCACTATTTAACATATAACCAGGAGATTACTTGGTTACTTGTACTTGAACTACAAGTTCTTAAGAAAATGTTCTCAACTCATTTGAAGTTTTTTACAACATACGTTTAATTTCAAATAGAAAAGTCCAGCAAATTGGCTTTTAAAAATGAAAGCTCTTGTGAGGAACTTTCGCTTTATGTCAACTTTGTGGCCGCTGTGGACAGAGTGCTGCGTCTTATCTCTTCGCTGATCTGGAGCTGTCAAGTGTAGGCAGTTTTTTCTGAAAAAAATAAATAAATCATCATGCAGTCTGAATCTTTGCTGTGGAAAATGTAAAATAAAGGCCTGTCTCACACCTAACCCACAACAGCAGTAACAGGCATAACAAACGACAATGAAGAAATAACTGATGCTGTTGTTTGCTTTTGTCATTCATTAAGAGTCATCACTATTAATTTCAGTCTGTTTTATTACTGGTTAAAAACTTAGATGAATACCAAAACAAAGATAGAAAATAGCAGCAGACATTTCTCTAGTCATAGCTTATTACCTCATGTGAGTATTTTTTGTCAACGTTTTAGAAAAGTCCTCAAATAACTCATGAAACAAAACATTCAATTCAACAATCAGTTCAGTTTTTATTTAGACTATATTGTACAAAATAACAATTAAAGTTACCCAATTACACTTTACATACAAAGTAGATGTAGAACAGTGACTAAAAACTGAGATGTTTTTTACGAGATGAAGTTAATGTTTGTCAGGTTGTGAAGAGTTGTCTCCTAAATCTACTCATTTGGTTTCTCTCCTCCCAGAGACTGGAATGAGGTGTGGCAAATAGAACAAAAACTTGTTTTTTCTCTCTCAGGTGATTGTGTCCTGTCATTTATCACATCTTCATATCCCTTTTAAACCCCTAATATTTGCCTTATTTTCACTCAGGTGACGTATGTTCTTCAGGAAGACCTTGGAGTTCTAACCGCCCTGCCTGGAGAGACTTATTCCTTTTTCCACCTCTTGACGTCTGATCTTTTATCCTGGCTGGGCTCAGCTGCAGACCTGCTACTTGGCATTGGAGAAACCTGTCTATCCAATACCTACTTCTGCACCTCCTCTATGTTTGGGGCCTTGTTTGACAGCTGTCACACAGGGGTCACTGGAATCGGGACTCTGGCTGGAGACACAGTGGGGATTTTTGGCGGTGCGCTGGATAATGTGTGGTGGGTGACCAAGTTTTTTGGAGGGCGGCTGTGGGAGCAGAGTGAGGGGTATGTAGGCACAGTTGTGTCAGAGATGGGGGGTCAGGCCAAAGCTGTAGGTGGAGGGGTTGGGAGGCTGGCTTGGAGAAGTGGGAATGGGGTGGGTAAAGTGTTTAGTATGGGAGGGGGAATAATAATGGGGATAGTTGATATGATCATTGGTGCGGTGAGAGGAGCTTTTGGAGAGGAGTCTGAGTGATAAGTGGAGGAAAGTTCAAACTTCTCTTGATGCCGTTAGCAGCAAACTTTCCAAAGTGTATCTGAAGGTTTGGTTTGTAAATGTCTCAAGCACATAAATGAGTGTGGAAAAAGGGCAACCTTTTTCAATCAGATGTCATGTGATATGCCTTAGCTGTTTCGAAGGATTCAATGAATACATATTTTTACACTGTAGGTCTTACACATCACTGTTGCTGGCTTTCCAATAATCTCCTGTATTTAAGAGCTGGGATGTCAAAGAGCTGTCCCAAACTGTGATTTGAAAAACACTGTGCACAAAGCTTTTGGATGTAATTATTCAATATATAATTCTTGTTTGATCAATGTTGATTAATGTTTGCTAAAATGTTCATTTGAATAAAAGAAATGGTTGGCTTATTCTACTGGTTTTGTCTTCTTATATTATTGTGTATGAAATATTTCTCCCATCTGAACAAGACAGAACACGTTTGTTCTGTTATTTTCTATAATTGCTCAGAAGAAAAGGAATAAAATAAATGTATACAATTACAATTCAATAATTTATTTTTAAAAATGTATTGAGGACATCAGAGCATTAAAAGTAAAATATATAATAAAACAACATATTGATGTAGCTTATAGAGTATTTTTCAATTAACTTCCTATTTATTCTGCACTGAAAATTCATAAGAAAATACTCAACTCAACCTTATTTGTAAAACACTTTTCATACAAAAAAAAGCATGTAGCCCAAAGTGCATCACGAAAGAATGACAATGGACAGGAAATAAAAACAGAAATTGACAACAATTGACAACAGACTAAAACAATAAAGATGGTAATACAATAATTGAAACATAAATAAAATAAAAGTGAATGCAGTACAAAAAAAACATAAAAAACCCGCAGGAAAGCTATTGAGTGAAAGTTGGATAAGAAAAATAAATACCAGAGATAAACCTAATGCAAAAAAAATGACACAAATGTTGAGGTTATACAATTACTGCAAATTAAAAGCCGGATTAAGGTGGTTATTTTTTTTTCTCCTTTGTTATTATTGTTGGTTAAAAAAATAAAAAAATAAAAAAATATATACGAGACTTCCGTGTTGTACCGGATGTAGATCAAACCCGGAACTCTTTGTTAAGTCTCGTTGCATCAGACGGACGAGTAGCGAAGAGGGCTCATGTGGCTCTGCTGTGTATGCTAATCTAACCTGACGTCTCTCTCAGTTTTAAGGTATGGACAACTTCTTGCACATATTTATCAGAAAACATGTCGCAGGCTTCTTGAACTGTAACTTTAGTAACGAGTTTAAACAATGTCAGTTTATGTGAACACGTGTAGCGCTGCCATAGACCCGAGAAACACGAGTAATAGTTTGACTGACTCACTAAAAGCTAGTTAGCTGTGTGGCATGACTTCTTCAGCCTTTGACTGGTGGTGCAAACCAGCTGCCGATAGATAAACACATAGCTAACCAGCCAGCATAGCCATTGTCTGACTCTTTGTATAGGTGATTTAGGGAAGCACAGTATACACAACACGTTTATAAATACATGTTTAATCCACTTCCTCGTAATCTTTGTTAACGTAATCGCAGATGCTAGTTTGAATTGAACCATTTAACTAATGGCTTGCAGACACACCCTCTCCACCAGAGTCAGGCATGTACAGAATGTCTTTAATAGCATGAGAGGCAGACCTGTTATACCAACACTATTAACTGAGAGCACCTGCTTGTGTCTCTTCCAGAGATGGCCACTCTCTACGTGTCCCCTCACCCTGATGACTTCAGGAGTCTACTGGCCCTCATAGCTGCAGAGTTTTATCCGTCCAGCTTGAACATCATCACAGAGGACCCTCCTGCATCCCTGAATGCCTGGTCCAGACCGGCCGTGGTGCTCGATGCTTCAGAAAGTGACTCCGTCCTGAGTGGGGCTACTGCTGTGTCGTGGTACCTGGCCTCACAGGGGAAGAGGACTGGCTTAGACACAAAGCAGCAGAGCCAGGTGTGGCAGTGGCTAAGCTTTGCTGACAATGAGCTCACCCCGGTGTCCTGTGCAGTGGTCTTCCCTCTGATGGGGATGATGGGAGTGGATAAAAAGGTGAGAGAAGCGTCTGGACACTTGCATGTGTGATGTTTTTCGATTAATTATTATCTCTCAAATGTGACTTGTTTGCTCTCAGCTTCAGCAGAGTTCCCGTGCAGAGTTGATGCGTGTACTAAAGGTTCTTGACAAGGCACTGGAACCAAGGACCTACTTGGTGGGGCAGATCATCACTTTGGCGGATTTGGCTGTAGCTGCTGCTGTTCTTCTACCTTTTAAATATGTACGTATGTTGTGCAGCACTTTGTTGTTGTAAAAGATTTTCCACTTACAGTTGATCATTTCTAAATATGTTTTTATAATAATAATAATAATTTTATTTATATAGCACATTTTAAAAACACAGGTTTACAAAGTGCTTTGACAAACAGCAAAAACAAGAACAAAGCAAACTAAACCAAACACAGAAGAACATTAACAACAGCAAGAATATAACAGATGCAAAATACTAAAAATAATTAAATACAATTCAACAGAAAAGAACCCAAAGTGCACGATACCCAACAGACATATATAACCCCGACCATCACAAGAACCATGATAAGAACCCAGGCAACATGAGAACCCAACAACAAGAGCTGAGACCAAGAGGACCAAAGATTTAAAAAATATGTAAGAAACTAAAAGAGCTGAAAAAAAAAAAAAAGATTATAGCAATAAGAAGGTAAGAGCAGTAAAAGAAATAGAAACAAGTGATTAAAGGATCAAAAAAACCCAAATTATAATATTAATAAAAATGTTATGATAATAATATTTTAATAGTTCCTCTAAACCTTTGACTATATGGTTTAAAAAAAAAGTGCAGTATAGGTCTGATTTAATTTTTCATTCTTTATATTTATAGGTATTGGAGCCGGCAGACAGGAAGGTCTTGATCAATGTCACCAGGTGGTTCACAACCTGCATTAATCAGCCCAGGTTCCTGAAGGTGTTGGGGAAGATCACTCTTTGTGAGAAGATGGTGCCAGTTACTCCAAAGACAAAAGCTGTTGCAACTGCTGTAAAAGCTAATGCTGCTAAAGCCCCTCCTGCTGTTAAATCCGATGGTGCTACAGATAATGGTCAGAAAATGCCATGTGACAGTTGATTTTTTTGTTTTTGTTTTTAGGAAATCCTTATACTTATTTTTCTTGATGTATTTCCCATTTCCTTCAGGCCCACCAAAGACAGAAGCCCAGCTGAAGAAGGAAGCGAAGAAGAAGGAAAAGCTGGAAAAGTTCCAGCAAAAGAAGGACATGGAGGCCAAGAAAAAGACACAGCCAACAGTAGAGGTATGGAGACTCTTAAAATATTAATCAAGCTTTGAAAAATCACATGTGGCGAAAAATGAAAACAAATATTTTTAGCATGCTTTGAAAATTACCTGAAATTAAAATCACATGTTTTGTGTTATTTTGTCTTAGAAAAAGGCCAAACCTGAGAAGAAGGAGTTGGGTGTGATCTCATACACGATTGAAACTGCTCCTGGGGAGAAAAAAGGTGATAAATCTGTCTGTGTGTGTTTTTTTTCTTCTCTTTTAACAGAAGTGACGTGACGTCACAGTATTTAAAAATATGGACTTCAGGGTTTGTCCAGACTTTCATTATTCCCTCATGGTTGCAATCCATGTACACAAGTCCACAGACCACCCACTGCAACGCTGATAATATTGACCTTTTCTTCTGTGTTATCAGTCACAGCAGGTTGTTTTGCCTCTTATAGGCAACACTGGGGATTTTATTATACTTAAATTAGTAGTATAAGTGTCACCTCTATTTAATAAATAGTGTGTTAAACTTTAAGGGGATTAGCTTCAGCTCCAAAGTCAACCCTGTCTCTCTTTTTTTTATTGTTTACAGATGTCATTAGCCCGCTTCCTGACTCCTACAGTCCTCACTATGTGGAGGCTGCCTGGTATCCATGGTGGGAGAAGCAGGGATTCTTCAAGCCAGAGTATGGGGTAAGGGAGTCCCCTCCACCCTTTGTGCTAAATGTAAACTAACACACATAGAGTATCTTTCTTTGTCTTAATGATAATGACTGTTTTTGTGCAGAGGAAGAGTCTCGCTGAGCAGAACCCTCGTGGCACCTTCATGATGTGCATCCCTCCCCCTAATGTGACCGGGTCACTCCACCTGGGTCACGCGCTCACCAACGCCATCCAGGATTGTCTCACCAGATGGTAACTACAGTCGCCTGAAGTTTAACGTTATGTTTTCAAGCAGTCCGTTATGGGTTTTCTGTCTCTTCATTTCAATCTTTCTTGTTGTGACGAGGAAGCTGTGTGTCTGAATTACTGTGTCTCGTCCGTCCAGGCACAGGATGCGAGGTGAGACCACCTTGTGGAATCCGGGTTGTGATCACGCCGGTATCGCCACCCAAGTTGTGGTAGAGAAGAAGCTGATGAGAGAGAGGGGTGTGAGTCGTCATGATCTGGGCAGAGAAAACTTCATCCAGGAGGTCTGGAAGTGGAAGAACGAGTGAGTAAAGGAAACACTAGAAAAGGATGTCAGAGTTTTCAACTTGGATAAACGTTGGAAAAAAGACACAACAATAACTTTTTTTACATTTGCTTTTTAAGGAAGGGAGACCGCATCTACCACCAGCTGAAGAAGCTGGGCTCCTCTCTGGACTGGGACAGAGCCTGCTTTACTATGGACCCTGTGAGTTTCTGAAAACACTGAACTAAAGTGAATGGATTCTAGTTCTAACTCAACTAAATAAATAGTCCTTATTATCAATTTCTGTGTGTTTTGTCTAGAAACTCTCCTATGCAGTTCAAGAGGCCTTTGTCCGCATGCACGAGGAGGGGGTGATCTACAGGAGCAAGAGACTGGTCAACTGGTCATGCACACTCAACTCTGCCATCTCTGACATAGAGGTGAGCATTGTAGTTCAATGACACTGAATGCATCTTATAAAGGTGATAATATTGCTTTGATAATCTGATGTTGTAAAGGAGCAGAAATCCGGCACCCCACTTGTATATTTTCTAACAATTTTTATAATTTAAGGCTTTCACAGTCGATTGAGATTGATTAAAATATATCATAATTTTATGTTAAATAACATTATCTCATAGCTGCAGTGAAGGTTCTCTTGATTTTAATATATTTCCAGATTTAAATTTGCCGAGTATAATCCAGCATTTTATTTATTGCTGTTAGGACTAAATTGCTGATGCATTCAGGATGTTCCTTACTCAGGAAATTTGATATTTTTTTGGGACACTGCAGTGGCTTTAGGGCTCAGGGATGTATTACATAAACCATTATGTCCCTGTTTAGATTTCAAAAGTGAATGTTTTTGCTTGTCAGCCTTCTCGCTATCTCTTTCTCTCCCCTATGTCTATCTCTCTCTGTCTATCGCTCCCTCTTCCTCTTCTCTGCCCACATCTGTTTACTGCCAACACATTGCATGATATACAAAAATAAGCGTTCTGACACTAAAGTTTTGGTATACACAGAAAATGAGATGAAATGTTTTCAAACAGCCTCAAGTCCAACTTAAGTTACCATGCTAAAGACTGGGATGGAATCAGGTCTGAATAGCTTTGTCATTACCGGTCATGGAGTGCCATTTTTTTCCAACTCATGTTTTTTGTTTGCAGGTGGATAAGAAGGAGCTCACAGGCAGGACTCTGCTGCCTGTGCCTGGTTACAAAGAAAAAGTGGAGTTTGGAGTGTTGGTGTCTTTTGCCTACAAAGTGGACGGCTCGGGTACGTGAGTTCTAAGAGGGCAGACTCAAACACCTTATACCACTTTAGTTACACCGCTCTTTACATACGCTCTTCTTGTTCGATAGACGAGGAGGTGATTGTGGCGACAACTCGTGTTGAGACGATGCTCGGAGACTCGGCTGTGGCAGTCCACCCTGCTGACCCCAGATATCAGCATCTGAAGGGGAAAATGGTGCTGCATCCCTTCTGCGACCGCAAGATGCCGGTTGTGTTCGATGACTTTGTGGACATGAACTTTGGAACAGGTAGGCATCGTTAGAGGAAGAGACAATCTGCCTGTAAGTGTGCTGCGTGCTGAGAATAAGTAATCATAACAAGTCGTTAAACCAGAGCACTTTCCTTATTACAGTTGTCTTCCTTCTTATTCCCTCTTTTTCTCCTGTCCCTCGGCACCATTTTCTGCTCAGGTGCTGTCAAAATCACCCCGGCTCACGACCATAATGACTACGAGGTTGGAGAGAGACACAATCTGGCCTTCATCAACATCTTGGATGAGAATGGCCTGCTCATTAACGTGCCACCTCCATTCCTGGTATAGTGTCTCATTATTGTGCTTCCCCCTGCAGTGTGTGCATTTCCGCTCTGGCACTAAATGTCAGGCTTTTTCACAGTGTGCTTGGTGTCACAGTTTCATTTCTTCATGTTTCAATTTTAACTTTTCTGTCTCCCCCCCCCCCCCCCAGGGCATGAAGCGATTTGAGGCCAGGAAGGCTGTGCTGCAGGCTCTGAAGGACAGAGGCCAGTTTAAAGAGATCAAAGACAACCCTATGGTGGTCCCAGTCTGCAGGTAAAGTTCTACTACAGGTTATTACTGGTGTAAATCTTTTTTATTCTATTAGGGGTCATCTTTTAATTCTCTCTGTACGCCTCTCAGTCGTTCTAAGGATGTAGTGGAGCCGCTGCTGAAGCCTCAGTGGTATGTGAGCTGCACAGACATGGGCAAGGCGGCTGCAGATGCTGTCAGAGAAGGACGGCTCAAAATCATCCCAGATCACCATCACAAGACGTGGTACAACTGGTTGGACAACATCAGGTAAAAAAAAAAAAAAAAAAAAGATCTAAGTTCTCCTGGCTGTTTTTTTTTTTTTTTTTTTTTTTTAGAGTAGAGACCTCACAGCTATCATATCGGATAGCTAGACATTTTGAGACATTGATGTGTTGTGAATTAGGCCTGAACAGCATGAGGAAAATATGCAGTGTGCAGTAACATTTTTCAACGTCGCTATAAAGATATGAAGTAAGATAAATAAACATATATTGAAGAGTGCATAAATAAATGTAGTAATATCGGTGCATATCTGTGATAAAAGTAGTGGATAACGATAGTCACTGGGTACTATGCAGATATCGGCCAAAATTATCAGCTGGCCAATTAATCGTTCTGGCTTTAATCAACAGTCCCTAAAAAAACAAACAAATAATGATATTATTTTAATTTGAAATGAATTTACTCTCACATAAGTGTAGAAAATGAGATAAGAAGGTGCATAAAGTGTGCATAAAAAACATGCAAATGATTTTCTCTTGCTCAGTAAATGAAATTAATTGACTAATTTCAAAGGTAGTTTTCAACTCCAGAGATAAATTATTTCTGAAATATCAGGTTCAAGTCCTGATTCAGGTTTCATTTCTCTCTCTCTCTTCTCTCTCTCCTCTCTCTCCTCTCTCTCTTCTCTCTCTCAGGGACTGGTGTATCTCGCGGCAGCTGTGGTGGGGTCACCGTATTCCAGCGTACTTTGTCACTGTCAACGACGCCTCTGTGAAACCAGGAGAGGTAAGATGATGACTGACCCTATCGCCAAGGTCTGGAGGCTCTTAGATGATAGATAAAAGCTATTTACTATATTATTCTCCCTTTCTGTGCCTCTTTCTATTATTTATTTACCCTGTTTTTTTGTGGGTTTTTTTGTTTGTTTCTCCAGGACATGGATGGTCATTACTGGGTGAGCGGGAGAACGGAGGAGGCGGCCAAAGAGAAGGCAGCGAAACGCTTCAATGTGTCTGCTGACAAAATTACCCTCAGACAGGGTAAGATTCAACCGCCTTTAATTCAGCTTTCTACTAATTTTAATTATACAAAGATTATTTAATCAGTTTCATGTTTTCCTTCCACACAGATTCATCGTTTTAATTATTTCTCGTCCATATTCATACAGATGAGGTAACGTTCCCTCTTGTTTTCAGATGAGGATGTTCTGGACACTTGGTTCTCGTCTGGCATTTTCCCTTTCTCCATCTTCGGGTGGCCTAATGAGGTAAAAATCTGGCACTTTTTTGTCTCCGTAGATGGGATATGTTCCGATAGATGATATAACAAAGCCGGCTTAAAGATTCTAATTCTTACACCTATATTAACTTTTATTAATATATAAACTGATTCATGCCCATGTAATTGTTCCTCTCAAAGTGTTTAGTAAAAATCTGACTGGCTTTTTTCCCTTTAGAACCAGGACCTGAATGTGTTCTACCCCGGCACCCTGCTGGAGACGGGCCATGACATCCTTTTCTTCTGGGTTGCTCGAATGGTGATGATGGGCCTCAAACTGACCGGCAAGCTTCCTTTCAAAGAGGTGAGACCTGTCAAAGCTACCAAAATGGAAACCCAACCCAACAGGAAAGTAAGACGTGATAAGTGATGATGCTTCTTCTTCACAGGTGTATCTGCATGCAGTGGTGAGGGACGCCCACGGGAGGAAGATGAGCAAATCTCTGGGCAACGTCATTGACCCTCTGGATGTAATTACAGGGATCTCCCTAGAGGTAACACCTTATCACACTTTGATGCATGTTCAGATACGTACACACACACACACACACACACACACACACAGGCACAAAGTCAGTCCTCTCTCCCATTTGGATTGTCACCACACCCCCTTGCTCCCCCGAGGCCACTATTCTTATGTAAGCGTTATTAAGCATCCTTTTCGGCTTTCAACAAGCTTTTATTGAGGCCATCAATCTCTTCTCCTTCTGGGGCGAGAATAATCAGTCTGACAAAGCACAACCTGTCCTCTGGAGGGTGCTAAAGGACTTGCGGTAAACTGCTCTGTACTTTAATGATAATTTCCTGCCCACCCCATGAAAACATCAAGTAGCTGAGTTTGTCACTGTCAAGGAAAAATTCTTGAACACACTGCAAGGTTTTTCATTGTTGACATCCTTATTCCCCATCCGCCTACCCTCCAGGGTCTTCATGCCCAGTTGAAAGACAGCAACTTGGATCCAGTGGAGGTGGAGAAGGCAAAGCAGGGCCAGAAGTCAGACTACCCAAATGGCATTCCAGAGTGTGGCACAGATGCTCTCCGGTTCGCCCTGTGTGCCTACACCAGCCAAGGTGAACTCATTTGTCTCAATTATTTTCACTTTGTTTCTTTTTTGGATTTTGACGGTCTCGATCTCAACCTTGACTTCAGAAAATAGATCAAAACACTGGAAAATGTTCGTCAGTACACTGCCATGTCTGACGAAACCTATCTATTTAAAAAAAACATGACTGAAATTCTCTTTTATCTGTGTGTGTCTGTGTGTGGGGGATCTAGGTAGGGATATAAACCTGGATGTCAACCGCATCCTGGGTTATCGTCACTTCTGCAACAAACTGTGGAACGCTGTGAAGTTTGCCATGAAGACTCTGGGTGACAACTTTGTACCGTCAGAGAAAGCCCAGGTGAGACCAGGAGAAAAGATGAAGGACACACAACAGAAAACAGAGCTGCTCCCCACTTACTTATATTCATCCAGAGACATGCGTTCATATTTTGACCAAGTAAATGTTAAATAAAACTGTTTTTTTTTTGTTTACCTTATTTTATCAGTTGGGTTTTGTTCCCTCCTGTTTTTCCCTGTTTTGTATTCAAACAAATGAACACATTGACATTCAGAAAGTACCCAGTACACAGAAGTCGTGCTCACTGAGTCTGAACGTTTCTTGTCTTTCTCTCTCAGTTGTGTGGCGAGGAGAGTGTAACAGACAGGTGGATCCTGTCTAGACTGAGTGCTGCTGTCGCGCTCTGTGATGCTGGCTTCAAGGCCTACGACTTGCCGGGTATCACAACCACCATCTACAACTTCTGGCTGTACGAGCTCTGCGATGTCTACCTGGTAGGATCTCTAAGCAGCTAATGTCGACAGGTTAAAAGTTCACGTCTAAGGCGCTGTTCTCAGGACCATAGAAGACTCTTCTTCTTAAACTTGAAACATCTTTCAAGTTTAAGAAGCAGAGTCTTCTATGGTCCAAGGGACCACAGATGTAAAGTGAACCCTAACCCAACAGTTGTGTCGTACATGGCCCAAATAAACCGTTTTTTTTTTTTTTACCATCTCTATTCCTCCACCAGGAAAGTATTAAACCAGTGTTCAGTAAAGCTGAGGGAGATGGCAGCAGCCAGAAACAGGCTCTGGTGTGCCGACAGACTCTTTACACCTGTTTAGAAGTCGGCCTCCGCCTTCTGTCTCCCATAATGCCCTTTGTCGGTGAGGAACTTTACCAGAGGTTACCACGACGACGACCTCAGAGTGATCCACCCAGCATCAGTGTCACATCCTACCCAGAAACAAACGAGGTGAGATACAAGGGAAGGAAGTCCTGAATAAGTGTCAGACTGAAGTCATATATATATATATATATATATATATATGTGAAAATAATCCAAAGTCTATTTTCGATAATTCTCTTTTTGTGAGCTGTATCTATTAATGTAATTCGTTGCAGTTCTGCTGGCACAGTGAGGAGGTGGACCGGGACATGGACTTTGTGATGACCGTGGTGAAGACAATCCGGTCCCTGAGGGCAGACTATAACCTTACCAAGACCAGAGCAGACTGTAAGACAACTCACCGAGCGTTTCATCATCTTAGAAAGTCACTAAAACATTTTAGTAGCCTTGCAAAACTTCTCCCGATAGATATAAAAATTTGCTAATTATAACTTTGCCAATATATCTAAGTACTTTTTTTTTTTTTACAGTTTTAGGCTCATGACATAAATTCATGGTAAATGATGTTTATACTCTGACATTTCAAATACAAATATTACATAATACATCAAATGTTCGTTAGAATCTTCTCCAACTCAACCATCTACAAACTAAAAATACATCAGTAATAGCATCAGATGTACAATATCATTTTTCTGTAACAGGAATACTTGCTTTTTGCTTTCTGTTTTCTTTCAGGGCTTTAAGATTATTTTGCAGACTATACTTCTGTACTTTTACTTTAGTATTTCAATGTAGTTCTTCAACCTGTAAAGAGGTATTTTTACATTGTGCTTTTTTTTTTTGTAAAGACCTAATATTTCTTCCACTGCTTAATACAACTGTGAAAGTATTAGAATAGTACATATACTGTCGATGTGATGTCATTGAATGTTTTGAAGGAACATAGTACATGATACATAATTCCTGTGAATGTAATTTCAGGCAAAATATATTTAGTCATGAATGTGTCTTGCCAAGAACTTTTCTTTCATGATGCCGCCACTTCAATCTGTCCATTTCATCTCCCAGGTTACCTCCAGTGTATTGACTCCAGTACTGCATCCCTGGTGCAGAAATACAGTCTGCAGGTTCAGACCTTGTCTTATTCTCAGGCTGTCATCCCTCTGACAGCAAACCAGCCTGTCCCAGAAGGCTGTGCTGTAGCTATCGCCTCTGACAGATGTACTGTCAACCTTATGCTCAAGGTGAGGACGGGCAGTCTGTTCACTTTTTCTTTTTCCATCCCTTTACACCTGATTTTTAAATACTTAAGTATTTGGAGCTTCTTCTTAGTATTGCCATTAACTCATACAGTATGATTGCATGATTGCAGCTGGCCTACTTAGTAATCAAGGCAATCATGGTTAAACTGTGCCTCCTCAACTTGAATGAGTTAATTTTGTGAAATTACAAGAACTTAATGTTACAACTGTTGTCCCTGTACTCATTTCACCTTGAATTCCCCCCAGGGTCTCATTGATGTGGAGAAGGAAATGGCTAAGCTGGTGACAAAGAAAGGTGACTTGGAGAAACAGATGGAGAAGCTGAAAGAGAAAATGGCGAAGAGCGACTACAAGGAGAAGGTTCCAGTAAAAGTGCAGGAGCAGGATGCTGAGAAGGTGTGAAAAATAAATTGACTCACAGGGTTTCACAGGAGAGTACATAGACTTGAATTTCTTTAAGTAATTGCTTCCTTTTTCTCCACAGCTACGGCAGAGCCAAACTGAACTTGAGAAAGTGAACGAGGCCATGGAAAACTTCAGGAAAATGATGTAATGTTTGTCTCAAGCATTATGTAAACCACGATTTATCTCAGCTTTTTTCATGTCAGTGTATCCACTTTCCAAATCCATTGTTGTATGAAGGGAATAAAATACAGCTCTTATGACTTCAGCTCTGTTTTGTTTGAAGAAATCTATTCATCTCTGCAAATTGTGGAGCTCTTGCATCAAGTAATGAAAACATGAATTTAGTCCCTTCTGTGAAACATTTTATTCCGCATATATAATAGAACATGTAAGAGCATCATTTCAGATACAGCTTTGTTCGTAAAGACAGTGCTCACAGAAAAAAAAAACCTGAAAAGCTTTTATACTTTGGCTGCATTTTTAAAGTATTCCTCCAACTGGATGGTGCGAGGATTCTTTTGATATTAAGATGTTAAAATGCTCGTCCATGTAGATTTGCATCTTCACAAACACAGCCAAAGAGGGAACAATGGAAGGAGTGAAAGTTGTTTGTGCATTTACATAAAATGCATACTTTATTTTAAAAGACGAACACTGAAAAGTATGACTCAACACTAATCTAAAAAAAAAAAAAAATTACCATATTTTACAGGTTTTTGGATGGGGGCGTCAGTAGACTGGATCTTTCCAGATGCCCCGACGGCAGCACTAAAGTTAAAAACAAATCTCACCTGGGGTGGGAAATAAATCTGGAACACAATCACAGTAATACATTCACACCATGCCAGGAACACACTTTGACCACAGGCCATCTGAATCTGCGCTGTTCATTTCCTCTCATCCATCCTTCTTTTTCTTCACAGTCTCCAGGGTGGGTGAAACTCGGAGGCGGGGAGAGGAGTGCAGTGTGTTGTTTCAAAGTTTCGCATGTACTTCCGTGCCTTGGAGAGAGAAAAAGAAAGCGGTGATGGAGGAGGAATGGAGAATGAGAGGTGTGGGAGGGCAATGAACAGAAAGTGCACAACTTGATTATATTAGCATGGGTCTGTCTGGCTCAGTGCCACACAAATCTCTCCCATCTCTTAAGGGTTTACATGGGAGGTGAATAAAGCCTAATTCAGAAGGCATTACCAAGGGAGGAAACGCATAGCATTAGCTGTAATTGATGGCACTCCTCTTGTTTGATGTTAAATGACTTCAATAAGCTGAGCGCAGTGAAATATATTACACCAGTCAACCTGAGAGCACAGGTAAGCTGGTTACTATGGTGACCAGAAAATCGTTCCTCAGTGGTAATGATGTCTGTGAATAGCTGTGATGTGTTTTTTTGCCATGGGAGAGAAGGGGGAGGTAAGCCAACCTTAAAAAAAAAATGGGGCTTATGCAGAAGAAAAAAAGAAAGCTAGAGAGCTGACTTTGAGGGATGAGATACAGACAACACATGGCTGCCCTTTGAACCAGACAGGAGACAAGCCTGTACATACTCAAGACTGTGTGGGGATAAAATTATTCCTTACCAAGAAAAGAGCTAGCTGCCGCCTTCCCTCCAGGGTCATATCCTCACCTAGTAGGGACAATAAGAGTGCGTGAGATCGTACATGTATGAGCACTTTATTTGCCTTGTAAATGTAAGAGGACTCCGGTCTTACCGACACTCCATGGAAACACAACATCTCTGTCTGCCTGATACGACTGAAGCACAGACACACACCAGTCATCGTCCACCTCGTAGCCGCTGTACACAGATGCTGCAGAGCAAGAGATGTTATAATCCACCAACTACAGACATTCTGAACAATTTATTACAAGAAGTGAAAATGAGATTTTGATACAATTTTTCAGACATGAAGACACTTACCTTCCTCTATCTGATTAGAGGAGCCCAGCCATTGTCTGACAGCTCTAATCCCTTCATCTGTCATTATTTTTGGGTACCTTGAAAGGAAAAATGACACACGCGCACGATTCTAAATCTGTCTCTCTCCAAATACAGAGAACGAACGGGCAAAGAGAATATGGACATTAAATAAATGTTTTTAAAAAATGAGGACACTGACCTGAATTGTAGCAGTTTGAGCAGGAGGTCGTTGCCTCTGTTAGACATGACATCCTCTGGCCCCCTGTAACACAGTGTACAATCTTACATCATGTAGTGTAACTAGCCCTGTGACCACATCACAGGCTAAGAAAGTAAATGCTTTCTCCTTCACACCAAATGTGCTGGCACGATACCTTAGTCTCAATATAATGACAGTAAGGTGTTATAAACAGTAGATGATGAGTGCCGAGTAGTATTATGGTATGTTTGTTAAATGTGTTACTTTACAATATTTATTTTAAGACTATTGATACTGATAGGCAATAAAATGATGTAATATTTTCAAGCCTACACATGCCTAGTTAAATGCAAAACAGTCAAGCTTGGGATTTTAAAACAAAATGTATAATCTTTTTTTTCCAAGCAGAACCAAAGAATTTGACATTAATGAAGCTTCTGTATGCCCGTGTCTCCTCTCGACCCCTACAGAGCCGACATTGACCAGCACTGACACAGAGCCCATAACAAAGCCCAAAAAGTGTTATCGTTTGAAGACCTTCTTGCTTTGACTGATGAATTGCAAAGTAGATAACAAAGCAAAATACTGTTTTAGCTGTTCCAAGTCAGCATATTCTTCCCTTCCTGGGGTTATCTGGCAAGTAGATTGCCTAGCTTTACACATTACTGAGGAGAAGATCCACCCTCAGATTCATGCAGGCTAGCTCAGTTACAGGGAATGATATTGGGGGGGTGATCTCATCATCTCATTTTCCCCTTAGCTACAGCCAGCCAGCTAACCTTCAGTTAGGTTTTCACCCTCTTTATAGCTAATTAAAGGCTGTGTAAGTCAATGTGTTAGCATTTGTAATACAATTGTTTTGACTTCAGCCAACAATAAATGATGTCACTGTAGACACATAACTAATGTGAAGACTGAATCAAGTTCCTCACCTGTGTTTACAGAGTGAACAGGGCATGAGCAACATGAGTCTTTCTATTCAAATGTGTCTATGTTGTCCATGTTTCTGAAAATGTTTTGGCCCCAAGTGTCTGAAGTTTTTTGTTTTTTTCTTGATCAGACTTTAACTAAACCATAGTCATCCAAAATTCCTATTTAAACCTTCATGTTTCCGGCTAACATGCACATTAGCATGACATAAGCAGAAGGCTTTTTAAGTCAGACTGGGGACTTACTTTGTGGTGATGATCTCATCTCTTGTTCTCCTGATCAGCAGGACTGGTCCCTGATATCTGAAGGATAAACAGGAGCTTGTGTCTATCATCAGCAACATCACCGTGAGCTACTTAAAATTCATAATTACACTGCAATATGTTGCATAATGTTCCATGATGCAGACTTTGACTTTTGTGATTGCTGTTGCTATAAATAGACTGTCCTACTCACTTGACAAGCTGCTCAGCATTGTTGAGGTTCATGTACTGTCTTACTGTGTGCTGCACTAATGGTCCTATGAAAAAAAAAAATATTACAGTTGTTAAAACAAAAACAACATGCTGCAAAGCATTAGCAGAATTCTTGACCTTTTCAGTCCTTTGACTCACTCCAGCTGTCCGGCATGACCTTGAGGGCCAGAGGCAGGAGGTCATCGAAGGATGCATCTAACACTACTGATTGGATCTCTGGGTATGACATCACCGCCCAACTGGCTATAAAAGAAAATTGAGATGTGTTAGGAATAAGATAAGAGAATTCATACCATAACAAGGGCCAAATCATGAATTGCTCTTGTCTTTGTGTACCTGTGAATCCTCCTATGGACCAGGCATATACGACAATGTCTTTGAGTTCGAAGCCGAGCTTGTGCATTGCAAACTGAATCACTACATCCATGGCATTGGCCTCATTCTGGGGAAATGGCACTCCCTGGCAGAATGACACAAGTAAAAAAGCAATATTCCTGCATTATTAAACATCACAGTTGCACTCAACCCACCTAAAATAATATGCACTTCAGAAGATCTAAGAGATTTACAAGTTTTATTCCACTCCACTGGTAATGTCGAGCACTGACGTCTCCCACTTGTGTAATCCAACCCAGCTCAAACCAGACTTTCAACATGCAGTTGTTTTCCATTGTGTTGTTTTCTAGTACTATGTGACGCACAGGCACACACTGCAAGCTGAAGCTGAAGCTGGATTAAAAAAAAGTCAGAAATCTAACAGTTCTTCTTACCGTACTGCCACCAAAGCCAGGGTGGTTCCAGCCCAGAACAGAGTATCCACCTTCAGTGATAACAACACAAGATTTTACTTTTCCACAGAAATGTCAACAGCATTTAAAAACACTTCACGCTGTTTAAGCAGAGGATCCCTTACCCTCTAGTGGAGTGTTCATGCAGCCCACCTCATAGAAGCCTGCGTTCCCCTCACAGCAGATGACCTGTGGCAAAATGAATTTCAAAAAGCATTTCAAGTATAAACCTGATTTATATTATGCAACATTATTTTTGTTGGACTCTGGAACAAGCAACAGGCACAACAACAAAAAGAAAATGATCACAGAGACTTACCAGAGTCTGGCCTTTCTGTCCCCCGTCTCGCCTTCGATCCACAAACATTGTGTCGATCTCATTACCATCGCATGCCACAAGTTTGTTTCTTTGGCCATCAAACTGTAACATGATGGAAGATTGAAACATTGTGGTAAATTGGTATTTATTGCAGTCAGTTTACAAAGTTTGAGTGCAAATGTGCATTTACCTCTTCTATTAACCTAGCCTGGCCTTGCTGGAGCATGGGCCTCATGGCTTTCTGCAGCAAACCTACAGAGCCAGGGTACAACATCCTTCTCCCAAATGAGTGGACAATAAGGAAACTGGAAGGGAAGAAAAAAAAAAAACTTGACGGTTCTGTACAGAGGACAACTCCTTTTTATTTCAGTTTTAATCATAGTGAAAAAAAGATTCAAACAAAGTTTAAGCAGAATGAATCTATTCCTTTGCAGTAATACTTAAAACAAATCTGCTGTGTCATTCTGCAGTCATGCAGAGCTTACTGCATTTACCTTATGATGTGGCATGGTACTGTGCGCACAGAGTTCAAGACGCTGTCTGCTGCTCCTCTTAATCTGGGCTCTGGCTTCAACAGAGAAACACCAGCCTTGGAAAGTTTCCTGTGACACACAAAGTCAAAGACATACAATGAATAATGATGAGCCAAAATGCATTTTACATTTAGTGGAAGCATTCATCCTGTGTACTTGACAGTGCTTTGAATGCCTGTATTCATTATGAACTGACCCTGGTGTGAATAGAACTCGGTGCACTCAAGGCCATCTCAAATGGCTATAAAATATAAAAGAAATCACTTACGGATTGCTGACTTCTGTCCAGCTGAAATCCGAAGGCCAGTTCGAGAAGTCAAAGTCATAGCACCTCACTTTTTTCTACAAAGGAAGCGAAACGAAAATGAAAGTATTTTATTATAGGCAAGCTTTGATTGAGTTCCAAATCCAACAGCGAACCCTGAGTTTGTGTGCATGTATCCATATTTTATTGACTTACTTTGTTTGGTGCTGTGTTGTCCTTCTTTGTTTCTTCAAGAATGGTGATAAACTGAAGATATTCTGAGTTTTTCCATCTCCCCCACCCTGGTAGAGAAAACACAAAAAGGGTTGGAGTGCAGAAGGCGAGAAATACACAGACAGAGAGATATAAGTGAAATGCACATTAGATACGAGAAACATGTAGCTGCAAAGCCTCAAGGGTGTTTAGTATGCTCTTTGAGTTTGGACCTTGTGCAACTGTCTAAGAGTGAATGAAATCTTAATTGCATGCAGGACATAAAGCATACGTAGTGACATCTAAAGATGAGTAAATTAAACCAGAAATCACTGGGCAGTCTGTTTTTTATCTGTAACCTTACCTCTAAGACAGGCCACTCCTAAAAGACACACCAGCACAGTTCCCACATACTGACTCACAGGAACCAGCTTACTGCTGCAGATGTAACCTAAGGATAAACAAAGTGACACAGAAAGAAACAATGACACAGGCCTCAACATAACACCATGTCTTTCTGCCAGACTTCAGCCTCATTAATGGGCACCAATACAAAAATTCCCAGTTTGACAACTGCCCTCCAACCATATGCATAAATCAATATCAGAAGCATAATTTTCCACCAAGGACGTGTAAAACAACAACCTCAAGCAATTAATTTGTATTGATGCACAGTCTTGCTGAATGTTTCCGTTGATTAACTCTATATTAATCCTGCCTGTAGAGAACAGCAGTTCCTAAGAAGATCCCCCCCCCATTGGCAGTTTTTCTGCCTAAATGGAAGGAGAAATGTCATGCAGAAAAACTTGACATTATGTCACCGCAATAGCTCCTCAGAAGGGGCTTCTAATGAAATATTTCAAGCTCACAGTTTCAGGGACAAAAAGTGTCTTTACACCATCTGGATATTTTTATACAGTAGGAAAAAATCTGTTTGTTTAAAAGCACTTTGAGTAGTCAGAGATTAAAAAAGCACACTTTTTTTTTTTTACAGTCATAAAGCCATTTGTAATTTCCAATGCAGATGAACATTGCTACAATTTGTAAAATTAAAGCGTTATTCATTGGCCAAAATCTCTAGCAATCCGATTGGAGCACTGCAAACAACCGCCTCCAGTGTAAATGACCACTCAATCCCCAACCCCTATATTCTGATCTTTTTGATTTTTCCTTTTCAAGAATCTGCATAACCCCATTTCTAATCGGGATCATTTTAATTACAGATTCTCATTTGAAATTATAGAAATATAACAATGCAATTTGATGGATGTAAAAACCAAATCATAACCCAGCTCTGTTGAAAAGTGTCCATCTTTGAACAACCAAATCAGACTGTCTTTAGAACACTGACCCACACCCAAATGTTCATACATCACAAGGGCTACAAAGATTTGTTTAAAATTGATGTTCTGGGGGCGCACTGGTGGTGCAATGGTTAGGGCGCGCGTCCCATGTATTGAGGCTCTCGTCTCGAGCGGGAGGCCCGGGTTCGCCTCCACCTGTGGCCTCTTTCCGCATGTCATTCCCCACTCTCTCTCCCTGGTTTCCAACTCTATCCACTATCCTAACTCTGCATTAAAGGCACAAAAAGTAAAACTTTAAAATTGATGTTCTGTTAATCTGACAATAATTACTCTAATTAACTTTTTTTTTTCTACCTGCAGCTGTGCACAGCAATACACACTTATGGCGCACCCTGTGATACTCCATCCCATCCATTTCATGCAGTACTGACCAAATCCAATGCCATCGTCTCATCCTTCTATGCTAGTTTGCTGAAGGTTCTGTTAAACCTTTGTCCATTTAAATTGTATTCACCACATTTACTATATTCCTCGCACTCTACATAAAATGAAAGCCCTACCATCCCCTAACTGTAGTTTATGCAATAATAAAACTATGGACTTTTTTTCATATGGTTTGGGAGTGCGCAGGGGTTGCAGATTTCTAGAGGATCAATAAAGTCTTATCTTAATATTTTATATACTATATATATATTATTTAAATACTCTCCTGCTTAATGACAGCTCTAACCTAGAGCTCTCCATTAAACATAAACGTTTTTTCCTGGCTGGCCTCACCACTGCTAAAAGACTTAGAGCTTGTAGATTGAAGTCTTCCCATTCACTTTCAGCACAGAACTGGCTATTGGATTTTGTCAATGTTGGCAGCTTGGAATGCTGGGCGGCAGAAATACACCACGCTAAAACAGATAATGTGACTTGTTGGACTGACACCATCCAAACTCTAACATCTTTGTTACGTTTTTGTTTGTTATGCTTGCTCTATCCTTGGGGTTCTTTAGGTGGGGGTACGTATATGACGTATATGATTCCACTCTCCTGTATCTTTGTGGGCTGTTGACGAAACCATAACATATTGATTTTTCCTTATTTTAAATGACAATGTTAAACATCAATAAAAAATGTATCACAAAAAAGTTATTCTCAATAGATTGATTAACCGGTTGGTAATTCATTATTTATTTTGGGATTTTTTTTTTAGGTCTACATTGTAGAAATAGGACAGTGGATAGAGCCGGAAATCATATATAAAGAGAGAATGGGGAATGACATACAAGAAATGAGCCACAGGTTGGACCCATAGACTGTAAATACAGACCCGAACCCGAGCGGCCCGCCCAGAGGACCACAGCCCCCATACATGGGGAGCGCGCACCAACCACTTACGCTACCGGCACCCCCCCATCCATCGATTGGTAATTTTGAAGTCACAAATGGTGATACCTACAATTTACAGTCTATGGGTGATGCTTGTCTTTCATAGTTTCCCAAAAGCCTAAGAAGGCACCTTGCAAATGTCTTGTGTCCGAACAACAGTTAACACAATCAGTTTAAAGAAAGAAACAAAAAAGCAAGAAACTTCAACCTGAGCAATGATTATAATTAATTTTATGTTGTTGTTGTTGTGTTTCCATTCCGTTGTGATTTATTTCTTATTATTTATCTAACATCTGATTAGATGACGGGGAAGAAAAAAAAAAAAGTCTTCTTATGCTTTACCGCCAAACACAGATGATAAAACCTACCTTTTCTGTACAGATAGCAGAGCAGAAGTGGAGAGCCGTAGTAAGACAGCGACCAAATTGCTGAAGCCTGGAGGTGGGAAAGACATTTATTTATTTTTTACTTGAGAGAGCAGAGCTTCATTACTTCCATACAGTTAGATAAACTATACAAACATACTGACCCAGCCGAGGATGCTGTCAGTGTGCTTCTCCAGACTCCGGGGTTGGTAGTTCCATCCCTGCTGTGTGTGTGTGTGTGTGTGTGTGTGTGTGTGTGTGTGAGTGAGTGAGTGAGTGAGTGAGTGAGTGAGTGAGTGAGTGAGTGAGAGAGAGAGAGAGAGAGATGTTGCTTACGTCACACTTTCAGCTGTCGTTTCCTAGCAACTAGCACTTGATGTACCAACTAAATGAGAAAGTAAGGTCCACTATCTCTCTCAAAGTTAACACATGTAGTTTTTCTTAGTACTTCTCGGTAAATGTGTATTATTTCAAATATTGGCACAGAGCCATAATGTAGCATTAGCTTTTACCAGATTTAAGTCACTGAGGATAACACATGTGAAGATACTGCTAGACTGGCTGTTAACGAGAATAGAAGAAAGTTAAGAAACTGAAAACAACAAGCGCCTGAGCTTTCATTCATTTGCAGTCGAAACCCTGGCTGAACACAGCAATGACAGCAAGGTTTCAATAACAAAACACGGACACTTCCGGGCCGCTGCCGAAGCTACATCAACGCTAAGAGGTAAATGCTGCTCTGTTATCGCAGTCGGATTTATTTAGACATTCGCAAAAATAGTATCGATACCCTACCCTTCTTCCCGCTCTGCCTTCAGGTCGAGGCTGATCCGGTGCACGGTGAATTCGTTGCAGGTGAGGCCCTAAAATACAACGGAGCCACATCCAGCCGGCCATTCTTCCACTACGAGGACTACGGAAGCCTGCGCTAACCAAAAAATGTCCAAGGCGAAGGCGCATAGAAAGGTTTGGGATGCATTTTATTTGAGCCAAGCGACATTACTGACAACTATGTTTATTCAGAAATATCTATACTGAAATACAGGTTTTCGTAGAAGTACTTACAGCTGATAAAATATCAAATGTTTAAGAAGATACAGCAAAACTGTAGACAGTGAAAAAAAGAAAACAGGCCAATATAGGCTTAACTTAAACATAGGGTAAGGTTTGGATTCTTAAAGAAGAATCTTTCACCTTTTCCTCTATGTCCTCCTAACACATGACATTTAAGAGCATTATTGATTAAAAAATAACACTTTTGCAGAGCAACATATGGATTAAAAAAATGTGTCAAACAATTGAGTTAAATATCCCTAAAGCAACATTTTTGTCAACTGTGACACTCCGTTGTTTCTTCCGTTTGTAAAGGCCCTCTCTGCTGCAGCTTGGAACTGAGCGGTTATGACAGCTGGATGAGGATGAGATGTGGGTAGGTGATCAGGCCTGACACTGTTCGCATCTGAAAACAGAGCACAAAGACAAATTCACGCACAAAATCTCCAGTTCCCAAGTCTCTTTTATTCTTCCTTAAAAACACAAGACAGCCCACGCAACAACAACAACACACGGGGCGATGGAGCGCTGCCTGTCAGCGGCTGTCGTGATATCATGCCACTGTGTCACAGTGATGTTTAGGCCGACATGATTTGTGTGTGTGAGGGGAATGTGAGGGGCAGATGAGTGACATTGCAAACACACACACACACACACACACAAACACACCCTCCACATTCACAAGCACACACAGGTATGGCAAGGCTTGTCTCTTACCGCTCCAGTTCCTTATAGACATCATCCTCTTCTCTTGGCTTCAGAGCCTGGCACATGGAAGAAAAGGGGGAAGGGAGGCAGGGAAAGAGTGGGACAGTGAAAAGGATGATTAAGAGAGAAATCCATGCAACTGAGTCCAGATTTATGTCCCTCTGTACCCTGTGTAATGAGATTGATTTGTTAATACCACTAATGTAAGGGTGGCAGTTGATAGGCATTGGGTTTATCTGAGAGAGGGCTGACAGATTGGAAATGAAGAGTGTGAGTGTGAGGGAAGACATATCTGCTGACAGCTTCGGGAGGGGGCAATAGAGAGAGTAAGAGTCTGCATGCATTGACGTGTGCATCACAACTCTTTACACAAACATGCACAGCAGTGGCTGTGTGTGTGTGTGTGTTTTTGTGTATGCGTGTGTATGTGTACGTGCGTATTTACAGGGACGATACAATAACTCACCATGTAGACTGAGCCCTGGGGAAGAGCCTGTTGGGAAGGGAGGATAGCAGAAGAAAACAGGTTTAATGAACAACAAGTGAAAGAGAGGGGGGAATGGTGGAAATTAGAAAGAAAACAAAGACAGTGGAGAAAGTGTACTGTCGAGACAAAAAAGGGAGGGGTTGAGAGAAACAAGAAGAGGAGAGACAGAGGAGAGAAGTAGTGCTAAATACCAGAGGGAAAGACGAGGGCAAAGTGAAGATATTTTGTAATTGAAAATGTCTGAATTCATCACCTGTCTAATATCCTCAGGATTCTCATAGATGTTCTCTACCTCGCCAGAGTAGACAGTCAGAGACTGCTCAATACCTGAGTTCAGAGAGATAGTTACCACAAACACACACATATACACACACTTAAAACACACATTGAGAAATGGGGAGTTGGGGCAGATTTATTACAATGACCCCCAGAGGATGTCACGGCCCACATCACTCAGCAGCAGCCAACAGGGGGGCTGAAGACGGACAGAATGGGGAAAGCTGTCAAAAAAGAAGAGCGCCGGAAGACTCACCGCGATCAGAAATGTGTTTCTGTCTCCATAGCAACACACCGGCAACCGCAGCAACCAGGGGCACCAGGAGTAATAAAGCAGAGAGAGAAGGGAGCAGGGAGGGGGTGGTCACACTCTCTACTAAAGAAGAAAAAAGAAAAGTAAGAGAGAAGAAAGGATGAGGGTTTTCAAAGACAGTGATGATATAAAACTTGTACAGCTTTCAGTGTGTGTGAGGTTGAATGACAAGAAGAGAAGTCGCTGCTGTTTGTTCTCCAGTTTTTCTTTTTTGTACGAGTCAAAAGAGGGATGCCCCTTTTCTGTACGTGAACACTTCAAACTCTGGATTTAAAGACAAGTTGCAGTTATGACTTCCTCAACACGTTACATGCATTTGCATCATGCTGCTGTCAGTCACAGACAATGGGTGCAAGGCAAGAAGGCGTGGAAATCGAGGCTCTGTCAGACAATGAATAGTCTGTACAACAGCTCAGCAGACATCGATTTGACAGACCTTCAGCCTGGACAGTTAACGCTGTCAATTTGAAACGTGGACAAGAATATGAAAGATACCAGTATAAAAGAGACTAGAAGCTGTCAGCTTATTGCATGAAACCTCAGCAAACCACATCATTACAGAGTTTTTTAATCCAACTTTTCGCCAGTCCTATCAATTGCCTATCTTATTATCTGCCTATGAATGTGGCATAGGTAAATTCAGGAGAGGCTTGCCCATGAACACTCCCATGACATCTGATCCTAGCAACAAACTGCCTCCAGACATACTGACAACAATGTAAATATCAGTCTTTCAGCCAAACCCTGTCAATGCAGGTTTGAAAAACTGGTGTATGAAAAGCGTAGGCATAATTATCACAAACATTACATAAGCTAACCATTTGCTTGCTGCAGCACCAGTTAAATTCAGTGGGAAGAGCTCATGCTGGTGATCAAACTTGTCAGGTTTGTTTGCATAATGACGATGACATCAGTCTTGCAAAAATAAAACAGCCACAGGGCGACAGGAGAAGCTAGAGAGAGGTAACTTGTTTCCACAGAGACTGCTGTGTACATGAATAGGGGATATGCTTGCCGTTCATGGAGCTAAACAATCAGATCTGTGTGACATTTTAGGATTACATTAAGAGAAGCTTATTAACAAAAGTTAGTACAGAACCACAAAAAAAAAATCATGAATCATTCTTTCTTAACTAGTGATACTGTGTTTTTCTTTGGCGATCAAGGTTGTACAGGGTACAAGAAGCTTGCAGAAGTAAAGACAGTTTATCAAATGTACATGTATTTTGTTTGGAGAAGGGCCGGCCATAGAGCTTCACCTTAGCCCCAGTGCCAATGCATTTAGCCAGCTTTAGAATGATCAATCATTAAGTGGTGTGTGCAGTGTAATTGATTGGTGAGTAGCCTATGTGTAGAGGTTGCTAATGGAATATTGTGGTGAGAGCTGACCCAAAGACTGACCTGCACTGTTCTCCGTGCCAGCTTTAACGCACGATTTATGCTAATTGAGTGAAGTGAAGTGAGGCATTAACGCTCCCAGTTTCACACTAACAACTTTCTTCTCACTCTCGTCTCTCTCGCTCCTTCTCTCTGTCTCCCCCCCCCCCCAATCTCTCACCTTCTCAGATCTTTTCCGTTCCCCCCACAATTGGCACTTGGCCCAGCTACTTAACTATTTCATCTCGAATGAGGTAGAGGGTGAATTTTATCAGTGTGGTTGTAGATGATGGAGGAGCCAACCAAAGAAGTGCTTGAATGCCTTGCAAATGATGGGCCAACTCAGGAAAGCAAATGATTCCAGAACATCCCTGACATTTCAAGTATTTTATGTGCAGCAGAACACAATGACTGCTTCAATTTTGCATCCTCTGAACTGTGCCACGTCTGAAAGGAATTAAATCATGCAGTGTTTCTTTATACCTCTACAACTGGCACTGTACTTTGAGATTTGACTCACAGCACAAAGACATTCGCAACTTTATTTATTCGTAACTTTTTGTGTTGCTGATATTGCTCTTTCGAGGAAACAAAAATAGTGTCTTCTTTTCAAGAGTTACCTTGAGCAAAAAAATACCAACATCTCTGTCTCATTGCCACCGACTGTAGCTCAACTATTTATAACTGACTCTGTTTTTCATCATAGTAGTCATTATTTACCAAAAACTGTAGCTTACTTTGCATCTTTGCAAATGTTTGTGCAACATGTCACTTTTCAGCAGTGCCAATGTAGGTCATTCAACCCTCCCATTATTTCACTGTCTCAGGCATAACTCTCAATGACACTCTGGACAAATGCAAAACTTGGCACCCTCTCTATTTATTCTAATCCAGCCTCTCCAATCAGACAAAATCTTCCTGCCTCTTCTCCTCTCCTTGCCTCTATCACTCTCTCCCCCCCCCCCCCCCCCCATGTCCATTACTCTTACAGCCGTACCATCAGCATTCATTATGATGAGCTCGGTGCCCCTCAGCTCGAGTGATGTATCAGAGATATGGGGAGGGAACTCATCTCGACTAAGGGATCCATTCAACTGTCACATCCTCCTGTGATCCCCCACAGCCACCAATACAATAAGCCTGAATAATTTAGATTTTGTGAGGAGAGATATCCTAAGGTCATGGCTTATATTCGCATATCAGCTGGGTGAGGGTGATGAGAAAACCATAACTTTTATGTTTCATATTTTATAGGAGGAGAGTCTAAGTGGAGTTTTAGAACTGGTGGATTTGTTTGAAAATAGGCTTTGTGGATTATTGTCGGCAAAGCATAACTTCTTGTTTCACTGGAGTCTTGCCCTGTGACCTCTTTAACTGCATTAAGAAAGCAGAACATAAGGTTTTTTTTCTATATATACCAGTTGGTTTCATGGCAAAAGAATTGAGGTTGGCTTGAACGCACTGTAGAACGCTTCAAAGAACACATATGTGAGAATCATACACATTCATGATTCATTATCTCCAATAAGTTTACAGAAAGTCTGTTATATACTTGTGGTAAAGAAGATCAGAACCAAGACAAGTCTTTGAAATACTTAACCATTCTTTCCACCTTTATGGGGCAGATTGACTGCATGCATGGCTGAGACAGTCTGTCCGTTTTTCAGCTTAAGGGTGCAGGTGTAGTTCCCCGCTGTTTCAGAGGTGATGGGTAAGGGCAGAAAGATGGAAATCTTGCCAGGAATCTTGCTTGAAAAATGCAGCTGGCGACTCTCATCCTGGTATATCCACTTGGCACTGTGGACATGGGATAGCTCTTTGTACTGGCACAACAGCTCCAGCTTTGTCGACAAGCGTCTGGCTTTAACTGTGGAGGGAGAGGAGGTTGGGAGCATGAAGAAGGGAAAACAAATGGCAAGAAAATAAAGCTAGGATGAGTAAGTGAAAAGGACAAGAGGGTGGGAAAGGAAAGGAGTGAGACAGGATGAGAAAGTGAGTTAAAGGGTAGTGTGTGAATATAGAAAAGGCCAAGGACAGATGGAGCGTAATGGCGTAAAGGAGGAGTGATATGAAAAACAAAGAACAATCCAGAGAGGGGTCAAAATAATATATATTCATTAAAGTGATTTGCAGCTAATGTATTGGTTGACTGTGACTGATGCTTAGTGTCTCATCAAACTGGAATGAGAATCCATCTGGGTGTAATCAAGCTCTGCAGATCCCCCCACACACACATAAAAACACACATTTCAGCCTTGATTAGAGTGATCAGTGTGGGCCACCTACAGCCTTAGTGGGAGGGCAGCAGGTATAATCATACATAATGATACTCATAATGAGGTGGGGTAAAAATATATGTGTCACATGATTGTGAGTGTTCAAGTGGATGCGTATGTATGTGTGTGTGTGTGTGTGTGTGTGTGTGTGTGTGTGTGAATGAGGAATGCAGATGTGTGAAACAGGGTGACAGTGACAGTGACAGATCGGCTGGTCATGTCTGGGCAGCTGTGATGGATGCCAGAGGAGCTGTGATTAGTAAAGCATCCCGAGGCTGCCATGACAGGGCATTGTATGTGTATATGAATGTGTGTTTGTTTGGTTTTGTGTGTATGTGTGTGTTTATCTGTCCTTCTGTGGGTGCAAATGTTTTCCATGTTTTTCGGCAAAGGTTTAAACCTCCCCGAGGGTCAGTCATAAAAATGAACAGGTGTTCTACGAATTTCTTTTCTCTTTAAACTTGTGGATCAAGCCAATGTTCCTTTTAATGAGGAATGTTATAAATGTAGTCATTTCATAATATGACATTTTACCAACGGCTGCAAGAGAATGTCTCTCCACAGTGTATGGTCTGGGAGAGCAATGCACTGGGGGGCCGGTAACAATTCAGGCTTCATTATCTGACATATTGGCAGGGCTAATACTTCTTGGAAATATAGCTCTAAAAGTGTCTGTATTCACTGTTGCACCCCCTGTTGCGTGATTTGCCATTTAAACCTAATACAATACACATATTTGCCTTGCACCACCTTTGACCATTTATGTTTATTTGTACATGTATTGCTCATAGCTACACCTGTTAACTTACCCTTTCATCCCTAATAGAAACCAAAAATGTCCATATAGCCCATACAAAAATAGATATAGGCCTTACCAAAGAAACAGACATTTCCTGTTTCACAAATCTATCCTTCCCTTTTTCCTAATCTACCATCCCCTTTACTTCCTCTTCCTCCTGACCCTCATCCGTACCATTCAGCACACTCAGCTTTGTCCTCTGGCTGGAGGGTTTGTCATCGAGAAACACTTCACAGCTGTAGAGGCCGCTATCATCCAACCCAGGGGTGAGCAGAAAGGAGAAGCTCCCGGCCTCTGGGTTGTAGGGCGGGCCTGCAAACTGGAGTATGTTGATTTTCTCAGTAAACTCGGTGAAGCCCCTCCAGCGGTCGTACTGATACAACTGCTTCATAACATTGAGACTGGCGTCTGGACGTTGCCACCACAGACGAACGTAATCTCCCTGAACATCTGGACAGGTCAGGGGGAAAGGTTTCCCAGCCTGAGTGGCGATGGAGATCTGAGGTTCTGAAAGCAAGGGAGGAAGATGAGAGAAATTAGATAAAATGGTTCTGACGCATTGTAAAGGTGGGATGATGGAGTCAAGACAGATATGAAGACATAACTGTTAAGAAAAACATTAAACATAAAGTGTAAGTAATCGAGGTTGAATGAAGAGTGAGGTGGAGAGTAAACACAATAGTAAGAGAGTAGGGAAATGGAGATGGGGGAAGAATTCCTACAACAATAGGGATTAGGTTCTCATATGCTGAGAGTTACTTTTACATTCTGCTGCGCCTGATTAGAAAGCTGCTGACACAGGGCTTTCACACTGCTTGTGTTATGAAGTCACTCACCGTATGTTAAATTCATTGAGACCATTTTGTCAGCTGTGGAGAGAAGGGAAGCAAAGAAAGAAGGGGGGAAATTTAAAAAACAAAAACAATGAATAATACATAAATGCAGCATCTTTAATATTCACACAAGGATTGAATGAATTTGAGTGCAGATCTACAGTCGACTTTGGAAACTGTTCTATAAAAGTAGATACTTTGAAGAACTGTAGCTACAGGAGACTTCAATAAATAATGCTGCTGCTGGAGTTTTGGGCACTGATTCAACCTCACACCATCAACAAAAGAGACTATAGTTGTTTTCTATCCTTTCATACTTCTGCCTTTCTCTCCTAAATCAGACTCACAAACAGTCACATCCACATTGAAGGGGAAGAGGGAGCTTCTGCTGTTGCCCAGCGGGTGAACCATGCACACATAGGCCCCTTGGTCACTTTTCTGCATGATGGGCAGTTTGGCTATGGTGCCCTTGTTTGTCCTGGCGCTCTTCATAGAAATGCTGCCAGGTGCTACCCAGGTGATCTTGGTCAAGTTAAAGTCAGGGTTTACAGAGGCTTTCAGCCGTAAGGTGCTCTGCTGAGAGACGGGTGCAGCGGGCTCAACTGTGACTGGAGATAAGAGGAGGAAGGACACAGGAAATCAGCGATGAGAGAAGCAAGTAACATCTGCAACACCAGTTAAGTTAAAGTTACAATATTTCTGTACATCTTAAAATGTGAATTATTTAATTGCTATCAGTGGTGCAAACAGTTTATTGTTGCATTTGGGTGAGATTAAGCTCACTTAAACTGCACAATATTAATGGGTAGTTTAATCTTAGAAACCCAAAGATATTAAGTTTATCAGGATTTTAAACAAATAAAAGCATCTATTTGGTTGAACTTGAGAGGTTAATTAAAATACATTTGCAGATTATCTTGTGGGTAATTACTGTTTAATATTCAAATTTCTTTTTAACATCTTTCATAAGTGGATAATGTGATTTGGATCTAAAATAATAATTCCCAGAGTAACATGGGGCTTCAGAAATGAGTTATGGAGATGCCTGCAAAAAGTACTCAAGTAAGGCCCAAGACAAGTACATCAAAACAACTTGAATGAATGACTTGAGTAACAGTGCATCACAGCAGGGAACATAAATGAAGAGTGACTTTTGCAAATGTAATATCTTCTGCATCAAGCAGTTATTAGTTATGTAACATTTTATAAGAGGGCATATCAAGAGAAAGATTTAAAGGATAAAAAGAACACACACATCACTTGAATCAAAAACAACAAACTAAAGATATGAATACTTTAACGTTACATATTGATCTGAACTACCAGTTACATCATTGCTCGACAAACTAAAAAACAGAAAAGCAGTGAAGTGCAGAGTGAAGAAGACATTCCTGTTGGGCACTGTGGTGTGAGATCCTCACATATGACCTGTTGATTTTTGTACCTGTAAGTATAGCTAAGAGGATAATCCTCTCCTTTTGCTTCCACTTTTGTTGCTTTACCAAGCATGAGTAGAAGCCGCCGTCCTCCATTTTTGGAAGAAAGAACAGAGAGAAATTCCCACTGTCTTGATAGTTCAGGTCAGTCAATCGCATGGATGCTTTCGAGGCGCCTACAGAGATCTCGTTCCTCTCGTTGGCTGAGAGAACCGGTTTCCAGACTTTCGCCCCATCTGGTTTCATCAACCAGTCAATGGTCACAGCCCCCCTCACTATTTTACCAGTGCAGACCAGAATGGCGGGCTGTCCCTCTCTGACCACCACAACATCGTCCCAGACTGAGGGAGACATGACAGAAAGGTTTAGCCTCACAACAGATTTATTATTCAGCGGAAAGTTTGAGAAAACTCTTGGTTTTTGACCGCAGTGCAGATGTCTTGTTTTCATTCTGTACTTATCTGGGTTCAGATATTTCAAGTTTTTCTTAGAACACAAGAACATTGAAAGAGTTATTGGTCTGGGTATCTGTTTTTCCTATCTATATAGTTCAGTAAGTAATTATCGTAAATATCGGCATAAAGTGGCAGGGAACAAAAGTAACTTCCCTAATTCTGTGGGAGTTCCTCAGTCAAATTTAATAGGTTTCTTCCAGTCAGACTTTTTGGTACCAAATTTCCCTTTTACTGTTTCGTTGCTTCAGCAGCTGAGTATTATAAAGACAGTACCTTTGGAAGACTGTTACTTTTGAACCTAACAATTTGATTTATGAAAAACACACTACTGAAGAACCATATTATCTTTGAATGCATTCAAAACTATTTTTCCCACTGAGTTAATATGAACAGGATAAGAAGTCAAACAACTGATAATGCTGACAGTGGACACGGGCATGTAGCCTAAGTGTTGTTTAACACAGACGTAAGAAAATGTGAATTTATTCTTTTGTCTGGATTAGATTATAAAATGTAAAGTGTACCAGAGAATGACGTTTTTAAAGCAACCTTAGCTACAGATCGGTTTCAAATGCAGCAGAAATATATCTGTCACGGTAGTGGAAAACAAGGAACTGGACCCAATTGCAGATACCAAAATAAAATATTGAATTAAACAAAAACTCACTTTAAAATGTCCAACAATAAATACAGAAAGATCAAAAGGGAAATAAGGAGCAATAGGAAAAACACTGGGAAGCACAGGTAAGTATAAGGCCGACATAGACCGACAGCCAAAAACTAACAATGATCTGACACAGAAGGAAAGAAACACAGAGACTAAAAAGACAGGGTAATCAAACACAGGTGAGGCCAACAAGACAAAGTTGAGGACAATCAGAACAGGAGGGAAAACACAGCGGCAGGAAGAAATACAGGACTAGAGAACTACAACATAAATTAGGGAACACTAATGACACAGAGAACAAAAAATGTAACAACAAAAATACACACTAAACATAAAGAAACAGGATAACAGATTACAAAACAGGAAACAGGAAACACTGAAGATTAAACTATAAACATTAAGATAAAACACAAGGGAAACAATTAACACCAGGGAAGAATGAGAACTAAACCAAGGACGAAATCTAAACTCTGAAAATCTACAAAATACAAAACCGAATCATAACAATATCTCTCTTAAAAACACATTAAGTATTTCATACCTGGGATGCCAAAAGAAGATACTGCATATGAAAGCACAAGAATAAAGGTGAGAAAACCAGACTCCATCTCACACTCAAAGAAAAAAAGAAAAAGCATTCGCACTGCACCAGCTGTCTCTCCAACACCATGACCTTTCTAAGTACGCTCCACCAGAACATCCAAGTATTGTTCACTTTCCCACTTTATTACTGCTGTCCCTGAGTGACATGTTAACAAGCTAGCTGTTCATCTTTCAGTCCAACAGGATGTGGTAGGAACAACGCTCGGATTATCAACAGGAAAGGACTGTCATTTTTGCACATTTTTGTGTGTTTGAGGCTGATAGACCACATATTCTGGCATTAACATAACCCCACACAAGACTTAATGTAGAATATTTGACGACAAAAACTTCTGGGCAATTAGTGACAGAACTTCTGACCCAAACATTTGCTTTAACAAAGGGAGTGAGCATGTTCTCTTGTGTATCACAAAGTGTGTGTGAAACCGAGAAAACGATAAGAATAGCAGAAAGTGAGGGATTGGTGGAGATCAAAAAGCAAGAAATAAAGAGTTTGGGTTAGTGTGGGTGCACAGCAACCCCTGGGCTACATGTCTTTACATCCAATAAATGTCTTTAATTAAGCTAAAGGTATTATCAGCTCCTCTGAGCACTATTACAGATTTTTCCATAATTACCAGTGGGTGAATGGGGGCGGTGAAGAGAGATAGAGAGAGAGAAGGAGAGGGAGAGAAAGCAGATATGTATTGTGGGTGTCTAATGACAGGGATAGAGAGAGAAAAAAGCAGGAAAGAGAGAGAAATGTGGAGGGAGAAGTGCTCAGACAGAAAGAGAGGAGAAGTGTGAGAGAGTGTTGCAGCGTGACTTCAAAAAGAAGCCTGTGGCTGCTGACACAGAGCGTGGGGCTGATCCTGTGGCCCCTCCTCTACGGGTAAATAATCACCATAAGCCTTGGCTCTGTCTAATGAATCCACTGCCAATGAGCTAATATCTGTTAACTACGCGCTTCATTATCACTGCCACAGACCCCCAGAGAGCACGGGATGGGATGGAGGACAGGCTGAATAGCAGCAAGGAGTGAAGGACGAGTGGACAAAAGGAAATCAAATAACACAGGGAAGAAGATGGGGAGAGGGAGGGAGGAAAGGGGGAGGAATGAGGTGGAAGGAGGAGACGTGTAAACCCAGGGAAGATGTTAGGGGTGTGGGATACAGAAAAAAATGAGGTGAGGTACTGTATAAGTAAAGTGGGTGGTAGCTAGAAAGTGGAAGGTGTGAAGGTCGATTTGGTACGGTATGAAAAATGGATGAGTGTGGGGAAGAAGCAGGAATGAAATCCTCCATTTGCTGGCCACTTTCTTTAAAGCTCCTTATTCTGCAATGAATGCATGCAATTTAGCGTTGGAAACGGTTGTGTGTGGATGGTCCCTGCACACTTTCCTCTGACTGTGCCGGAGCTCAAACTTTCAGGTTCACAGGGCCAGAAGACGGCTGCAAATTAGAATATGGCAATGCAAAGTACCACTGGCATTTCAAACCCACAGCTGCTTTGTTTGCATGGCAGATGCTCTCACAGTGAGGATTTAAAGTGAGGAGAGAAAACAAGGAAATCCTTTCTCTTGGAAGACAAACCTCCAAAAGAAGGACATATCATATTTTTTTTTCTTATTGGCAGAACATGTTTGGGCCCCTGGTCATTATCAGTATCCTCACAATTTGAATCTCAAAAACGCTGTCTGAAGAAAAAGATGGGGACACTCAAGGGGAACTTGGAAATGAAGGAGAACAGGAGGGACGGTGCAGAACGATTTATACTGTGGGACTTATGAAGATGTAATTACATTGGCTGTAAAACACTTGGGCATAGGGATTAGACCTAAACCAGATAATGCCTTCGTTATGCTACTGTGCACCCTGCTCCAGAGGAAAAATAGGGCAAAAATGAATTGGAATTATTCTGTGGAAAGAAGAAGAAATTACTTATCAACAGACAGGCTGCTGGAGTCTGCAAATAGACACAACAAGCTGCTTCCTCTTGATTTGATTTTGCTGACTGCCACTGGATTTGTAATTTGCCGTTCATTAATGAATGTTTATTGATTATGGCATCTGCTGGAGTTTGTGAGTTTGTATGAGCTAATCTCAGATGTGCGTGCAGGAGCAAACAGCAGAGGGCGGAAGAATCATCCGCGTCCGCGTCCATCCTTCCACTGTATTAAAATGGTCTAACTTGGATGAACTGTATAAACTTGTTATTTTTAGACTGAAAAGCCTGCGTCTTTTCCGAAGTGAGCATCCACACATGATTGGTAATTCGTTTATTATTATGCGGAAGGGAGGATCTGAGGGTATGCGGCTTGTTAAATAGTCTGCATCTAAGTGAGGACATACCTGATAAGAATCGTGCTTTTGCATCATTGCCATTTTCCACTCAACCTGCAACGCGCACTTTTCTAGAGAGAGCTCGCGGGCACTTTGTTGTGTTTACCAATGTAAATCTGATTTTGACGATTTCAACAAGTTGTCCCCCCCCCCCCCCCCCTCTCTCTCTCTCTCTCTCTCTCTCGCTGGTCCTGGTGGGATTTTTTTTTTTTGGGGGGGGGGAAGTTTGGCTGTGACGCCTCTTACCCTGATGACATCATCCAGCCAGTCACACTCAGTCGGACAGCCGCGCGCTCACACATTCAGATAGGCTAGTTGTTGGAGCAGAGCGAGAGCGCCATCAGTTCATTACACCTACACAGCTCCAGCTGGGGGGAATATTCACCTGTGCGCTGCCAGGACCAAGTCCACGAGGATTTTCCCCATTTATTTAACAGACTACTGTCTTAAAGGTGCAGTGAGGGACACTTACAGGAATCTTTATCGGACCCCCTGCTCTGTCCGGACGCCGAACAAGTTTTTAAATTTGCCTTGAGTGAGTGGTAGGCTATAGTACGCCGAAACTGACCGAAGGTTTCATTTATACGTGCGCTTCGGAGACAGCGGAGAGGATCCTTACCAACCATGGCGAGACATGACGCCCGAAATTGGCATGACTACTCAAAAATGACCGGATTGCTCTGCTTGGTGGCGTCGATACTTCTACAACACGGTAAGAAATGACCTCTTCTGGAAAACTTGATCATGCCCATTCCCTTGTAAGTAGCCCCACTGCCTTTCATTTATTCTCAGAGCTTAAATAATTGAAAAGAGGTGATAAATTTAAACCTGACTACCACCTGTCAGGGCGGAGACAGGAGGCAGGTGATTTTCTTTTTCGTTAAAGGCTGCTGGCGAGGTTTTCCGTTTATCCTTAACATTTTTAAGAATTTAAAAATGAAATGGTTTCACAACACCGTTTTGTGTTTCCTCATTCCCAGCGAGTTTGGTGGCATGAGCCATCTGTGTCGCTCTCTGACCCGAGTTTCGGTCAAGTGACTCCACGCCATGTTTAGTTTTCTAAGGTGTGGCTCTCTGTAGCAAGGTGTTCAGTCGCAGGTAGGCTACATCTCTTGTGTCCTCTTGGCCTCTTTAAAATTGAGCCACTGTTCCAGTTTGCCCTTCGTAGGCTACTCTTTACCCTGAAGCCACCCTTTTATACTCCAACACACCGTCTCTTTTTCTCCCCTCTGCCCGCACTTCACCCTCTATTAGTAACAGTTCAGTGGAGGAAAATGGGGAAAAAGAGCTCATAATGTAGGCTACTTGTGTGTAACAGTGGGGGGGTTACCGTAACCTTAAAATTTGCCCCGGTGACAAATCGTTTAACACTTGGTAGCTTACTTTGCAATTGTTCTTTTATCAGTTTCCACTCTAATTATATTGGTAGTTAGTTTATGTTATAAATAGGGTGGGGGGGGGGGAAAACATCCATTGCCTCTATAGAAACCTGTCTAGGTTAATTATTCAGGTGTTTTCCAGTCCACTTCAGCTTATTGGCCTACAGGTATCACTGCCACAGTGAGTAGGTTTTAAAAATGAGAGAAAGAAAACATTCCTGGCATGTGGTTAACCGATTACCATATGAATGTGTGTGGCATGAAACCAGTTCAACATATTCTCAGCTTTCTTGCTAGGCCAGCTATTTGTTTTGTGCTGTAATTGGGGCAAGAATGTAGGGCTAGAATCCATCTAGCATGCTGGAACAGATACATTGTACATTTCCAGTAGAGTACAGTAATGCAGTTGATTGTGGTGTTGTTGTAATCATGACTTATAAGCACATCTCCCGTTTTGACTTATTCATGCGCTGGACTTTTTTTTTTTTCTGTCCGATTACATTTTACACTACACAAAGTGCTCGCAAGGGGTAGAAAAAAGTGGGGGAAACAAAACAAAAGGTTTTACATATTTATGAGCGAGAAAACATACAAGTCCTAGCCAGTAAGAGAGAAAACGCTGCTCTTCATTTTCTTTCTTTTGAGTCATTTTTCAAAGTGAACCTCTGACCTCCTTTTGGGTAATAGTTAAGCTTTTGCTACTTCAATTCTGCTACCGCAGAGCTGAAACTTTTCACTTGTCTACTTTGCATTTTTGGTTTTCCATTCCCTCTCAAGTGGTGACAGAAACCACTTACACCTCCACCTTCCATCCTCTGTCTGAGAGCGGGAGAAGAGATTTAATTCTCTGCAAAGTTTTCAGTATAATGTGGCTTAGCTGGAGTCTTTAAAATACAACTTGGAATTTGATGGGTTTTTAATTAAGGTATAGGCTGCTTTAGCTACTCATGTATATGAAACTTAATAGAAGCTGACAGGTGGGGGTCCAAGTCTAAGCTCTGAAATTACACTATAATACCACCCCCAACCCCAAGTCAAGGTTGAGAGGGACCATGGATGTGGGTCAGAAAGGCTTGGCCCATTACCATGGAGAGGGGTGGGCTTGTGAGGGGGGGGAGTTTTGGCGGGGGGGATGTAGTATGAGGCTATGGCAGCATTGTCTTTCTGGCTGAGTAAGCTGCGTGCGTGCAGGGGGTGGCTGGCTGGCTGGCTGCCTGAGAAACTGTTGTGCATGCAGGGTCAGGGCCGGGGGAGGAGGCCGCTTCCTTCTCTGCGCACAAGTAATCCAATGTTTGTCTTAGTGTACCTGAAAGCCTCCAGCAAACCTCATTCAGATGCAAAAGATGTTCCTTATGACTTTGAGAGTTTTCGGGGAAACAGGTGGCTTTTTTTAAAATTTTTTATTTTTTGCAGGGTGGTTTCAGGATTTGCTGGAAAACCTGAACGGGCAGTGCCCCCACCTCCTCTTTTTTCCCACCCGCCACTTGAAACCTTCCTCTCTCCCGCCATCCCTCCCCCTTCCCTCCCTTTGAGAACATACAGGGCCTTGTTCTCGTCTCATTCTTATTTTCAGATATTTTTTTATTCTTTTCTGTCCTTTTGTTTGAATGACGGTAGTTATTAGTTTATTCTAATGGCCTCACCTCCCTCCCCCTTTTCACCCCTGCTCTCTTTGGGCTGAAGGCCATGCTGTTTATAACAGAAACAACATGCAGACAGTAAAATAAACAGCACGTGATCTGACAAAAGACAGTCACCATGGCTGTAGGATTTCTGCTCAGTGGGAGACAGGGTGTGTGTTTTTTGTCTCACATAATATCAACAGTTAATTTCGTAATATCTCATGAAAATATATTGCATTTTCTGCCCTCCCTCAAACACACATCTAAAACCACCTCTAACCCTGATGAAGTCATGTTTCTTTTGGCACTCATACTTGTGCAATAACTTGTGCAACCACCATTAGCTCCAACATTTCTCCTCCACATGGAGACATTCTGTGTGAATAGTTCAGTCCTGCCAAGCCTGAAAACATTAATCATTACAACTGTGAACTAGCATTACACTCTGTCTATTAAGAGGAAAGTAGTTGATGGATCATCGTGGCTGGAGATTCCCCCCCCAATAAAAGAAGAAGAAGTAAGTCCTTAGTATCTCATTAGTCCCAGTGGAGTGCTGGGCTTCAGTCTTGGTTTGGTTTTGTGTTAATGGCTGTCGCAGTTAGGTCTTGTCATTATGTAAATGAGCCGTCCTTGCCCCTTCGCACCGGCCCTGTAAATGTCAGAAGGATTTTGAAAAGGTCAGGTGTGCGTGTCTATATGTGTGTAAGAAAGCCTCTTTCTGGTCGTGGCATATCGCCGCCGGTATGAACACGCGCACACACACAAATACACACTTACTGAGCAACCTTCCTGTTCAAATGGCACATCAATAACTCCCCCCCCCCCCTATAATCACCATTAAGAGATCATTCATTCAGAGATAAAAGTGTGCTTGAGTTTACAGCTTAATGGAGAAGTGAGAATGTTACCAAGCGTGTGTGGGTTTCCGCATTGACACTGTGCGGCAGAAGTGGTCCCATTAATTTTACAAAAGTAGATTGTTAAAAGACTGAAGTAAATATTTGGCCTTTTACCAAATGATTTTAACGGCTTTGTTATTTAACCAGGTGCACTACTTATAAAAATATTTCAGCTAAGTGGTTATATCAAATGAGTGCCTTGAAATAAAGTAGCTCTTATCAAATGATGAATTGGAGATGGATTGAAGGATTTTTAAAAGATGTATTGAAAGAAACTGAGAAGGAGATTTCTTTACCTTTTTTATTTTGGTGCTACACAGATTAAAAATATTTTGTATCCTCTACATTTTACAGAGTTTATATTTACTGGAACTTTGATGATTAGGTCCCTATTGAGTTTCTGTTGAATTTTCAAGTGAGCAGAAACCGCATCCATCAGATCTATTGTTGACTTGGCTAATATTATCGGAAAGGACGAAAGGTGCTCAATTGAAAGAGGTCAATGAGCCTGTGTAAGTTTATCTTGTTTGATATCATGCCGCAGTACTGGACCACGAACACAAGGGAGCATAGACATACTCCCATGTACCAGTTTACTTACAGCTTGTGCTGAGTAAGAGCATGACCCTGAAGATTTCCAGTCAGATGATTCTAATAACCAGAAAGTTATTTGAAAGTACAAGTAAGCATTCTTGTTGACTTACCAGAAAGGTTTATATCATCTACTTTGGAAATCCTATAATGTTGTTTAGAAATCACATGAGGACTTCCTTCTAAACACGGCTTTCTTTTTTAACAGACTCTTTAATGACACTTTACTGCCAAATTGTACTTAAAGATCACGTGTTATACTCTTTCTCCACAAGTTTAAAGAGGTCTAAGAGCTCACAAAACATGTCTGTGAAGTTTCTTGATACAAATCCACTCTGATCCTGTTTTTCAGCATGTCTATAAACCCCTCTATTTCAGCCCTGCTCAGAACAGGCTGTTTCTGTGTCTGTAGCTTTAAATGCAGTTGAGCTGGGTTCGACCACGGCCCTCTCTGGAAGGGCTAGGGCTTTCTTGCACCATGCCCAATTGTTTATAGTGAGAAGGCAGACTCAGAGGGCAGAACAAACATGTAGCTGTGGGAGTATCACCCACTTGGGGCAGGGAAAACTCCAAACAGCCTGTTTGAGCACACATTTACTGAAATTTGGAGCAGGCAAATGATGAAGATGGACTTTTCTCATAATTGGGGGTCTTGTAGCCTGACTAGGGACACATATTAGTGTTCGAAAAACATGTTAAAGTGTATTTTACATAATATATGACCTTTTTTTTAATATTTGTGGCTTTCCTGCAACAACAGAGCCAAAACAAGGAGGCTCTTAGTCGGAAGTCCCTCCTTCTACCCTCCCCCGGAGTGTTCTTGCTGGATAGATTGTGTCCTGTCTGTACTGAGGTCACACTAAGGGCCCCCCACCGGGATGTTTGTATTTGGCTCCCAGGGTTGCCAGACTGCCGGAGACGGACCCCTCTGATCCAAAAGAAAATGAGCTAAATTCCTTGTCTTAGAAGAAATGCCAAATGTCATTCACATGAAAAGGTGCAGCTGACGGGTTTCTAAAAACAAATCTGTGCTTGGGTCTGTGTCGAGTTTGGCATAGGTGTTCCTTTTTTAAACTCATATCTCCACTTCAAATCTGCGTGCATTAGCTCACAAGCTGCCATGAGTTCACTGCAAGAGACCATTCCATAATGTACTCGAACCACCCACGTATTTCTACATAATGGAGAGTTTTAAGACACCACTATTTTCAGGAGCAGCATGCCAGCAGCTTATCTTGGGTAGAAATGCTACAAGGCATGTGGCTTACTTTGTTTTTCAGTCACACACACTCATTTCCACACCATTAGTCAAGATACCTCCTGCCAAATCTGCATTTTCCTCTGTCTAAGACACCCCAGATGGAATTCAGGGAGATGCAGGTCAAAGCCATTCCAGCTACGCCTATGTGCAGAACAAGCAGTAATTCCAATTGAAAACCCATTGAAAGTCGTCCAAACTCTTTAAAATAAAATCCTGTTAATTAACTAGACTTGGGAGATGGGTGTCTCTGTGACCCAGCGCTGTTGAAGAAATCATCGAGGAGGAGCAGAGCACCGAGTGGGGGCTGAGGATGTAGACATTTTCAAATTCCACGGCGTAGCAACTTGGCAGTGGTTATGAAGGAGGATATAAACCCCCCCCCCCCCTCTTTTAGGGAGTTAACTAGGGAGGCCAAGAATTATCAGCTGTAATTTAGTCGCACCCCCATCCTGCCTTCTTGACTCATTTAATTGCAATGGATCCTTCCATTGTGCACTAACCTTTCTCTTCTTATTATTGTTACCTGACCGACCTGTCATCTTTCTTCTCCTTCTTGTGTCTTTGTCACAATCTTTTATTTCTGAAATCCTCCCCACTGTGCACTCAGCACATCTCTGTGCAACTCAGCACTGAGGCCCTTGACTGTGTCCTTCTTAGCGTGTTCCTACATATATATATATATATACACACACACACACACACGGCAGCTCATTAGCAGTCACCTTAATGTGTCTAAATGTAGTTTGCGAGGTGGAAGGTGGTTTGCGTTATTGATCTGGTATTGAATGTTGGATGATGCAGTGCCCTTATGTGATATTGAAAACATTTAGGGCTCGCTCTGTCGGTGTGACAGTGGCATGAAAAATCTCTCTCTCCCCTCCTCCTCATCTATTCCCTCGCAGCGTCCCCTCTGCACCCCCAGTTTGTAAAATGCTGAGATGGATTTGCTCTTTCTATCTCTTCTTCCTCTCTGTTTACACATTTGTATTCCCTTTTATCCACATGCGTAACCAGAAACATTATAGCTATTTTGACAATTTTGTTACCTATCTGCACACCTCTGCTCTTCACAGCCGGAGGTGCTGCATCTTCATCACATCTGACTTTGACAAGGTCATGTCAAATTCACACTTATCAGAGGCAGTGTACAGGCGGGCTACAGGAGGAAATTGAATTTTCTGTGACAAGGTCTTGTCAGGGCTCCGGGAGCTGGATATGAAGTCAAGATCCACCAAAACCTTCAGCAAACCAATTGCTTCCAATTCTGCCAGCTTTCCTGCTGATCCCTGCAGAGTTATCTTAGGGACAAAGTGAAATTACACGCTGCTGTAGAATCTAGTATTCTTACACGATATCACTGCAGATATGCGAGATAAAAGAAGACTAGAGATACTGAGAGATAATGCACAACAGGTTTATTTTTCATGAAAGTACGCAGCGAGTGTTCTTTTTGTTTCACAACACAAGCAGTGCTAGAACGATCCAACAACTCTGATATCAGCGCCTTGCTATTGTTACACTTGTTGGTTTAAAAATGTGCCACCATGCTTCGCTGATAAGCAAGCAGCGCAGCCGTCATTGGTCCCCAGAGCTTCGAAATGGCATGAGCATTTAAATCCTTCCCTGAAGCGAACAGCACATTAAGGTCAAACAGAAGCAGCAGGTTTATTCAGTTATCAGGCCTGTGTTTTGTCAACAGGGTGTGCTGGGGTTTATTTGGTTTGGCACCTTAGGGAGAGCAGGCCCTCGACTCATCTCCTTCAACTGTTCGACTGACTGCCCGTCTCTCTAACCGGACATTTGCTCCCACCCACTTCGCTCCCTTCTCTCTCTCACTCCCCCCCCCCCGCTTTACTTCCACTCCTCCATCTTGATTCATTCTCTCTTTGCCCTCTCTGTCTTCCACTGTTTATGCTCTTGTCTAATGCCCCAACTTCCTTCTTCTCCGTAATTCAGTCTGCATAATTGATCCTTCTGCTCAGTAAACTGCTGTCTCTTACTGTATCTTCTTTTCCTTCTCTCTTGTCCCGCTCTTTGTTCTAATTCCCTTCGTTCTTAGTCATCAATCCCTCGTCTCTGCTTCTGTAATTGGAATGTCTGTTGCTTTCGTCTATCCTCTTACTCTCTCTTTCCCTCTTAATCTCTCTCCATCTCTTCTTCTCTTCTTTAGCTTTCTTCCTCCTCTCGCTCTGTCCCACTGTTCAATTCCCTAGTTGTCTCTTCCACCTATGTCAGAGTTTCTCTGTAACCCTGTCCAAACTGCCTGTGCTACTTTCCTTCTCCTCTTCTTATTTGCTCCCTCTTTTCTCCCCTCTTACCCCCTTAACAGCCCCCCCCCCCCCCCCCCCCCCCCCCCCCCCCCCCCCCCCCCCCGCCTTCCATACAGGCATTTGTATTGCAGGCATCTGCACCACCCTTCCTCCCCTAACGAGGTCTTCTGCTTCTTTTTTTCTTCTGCACATCAATCATTCACTCTCTCCCTCTTTTCACACACTCTTCCTCCTCACCCTCGTTCTCTTCTAATGGCCAAGCACACCTCCTCCCACTCCATCCTGGTGGGCATTTTTTGAAGGTTAAGTTGCTGTGACACTTTTACAGTGTTTCACTAAACCCATCCCCCTCCCCCTGATTGTCCCACCCTCCTTTCCCTCTGTCTCCCCCCAGCCACTACACTCGTCACCGCCACATAGCACAGAAAATACATAAGTCACGGACGCATGCACTCAATTCTTGGGGACATTTGGGCTGATTTGATGGTTGAATCACTTGATTACTGTACAGAGGACGGGAAAGGGGATGTGACAGAAGAAAGTCGAGCGAGTCAGCTAAGACGGGAGAAATGGAAACAGATGCAGGATTTTATTTCATTTCAGTCCAGCTAACCTGTCTTGCAGTGGCAGGATCATACTGACAGTGTCCACTCCCCTGCTGCTACATTCTGTCACACACTCATCTCCCCCACAGGGAGTGACTAGGCCAGTAATAAAGCTTGACTCATCTAACCAGAATCTCACACTGAAGCTGAAAGGGGGTGGTTATGTTTGAAGAGTTAATTCCAAGTGAACAAGTTAATACTTCAACAGAACACTGGCCTTGGTACACTTCATGTTCACTCTTTTGGGAGGATTATGTCTGAGGGATACATAAAACATGCTAATATGCTAAATAATTGTCCATCCAAGCCAATATACGCTGAATATCTAGTGTTTATAGTAACATGCATACAAGCTAGAATTGTCTTTAAAATGTCATTGTTCCAGGCCGTACTTTTTTTTTTTTTTTTACATGCTACAAAACATAAAAACTAATTTCTCCAAAGGTTGTCCATAAAGAGTTTGTACGCCAAAAGTGTCAAATATAGTCGATATTGGAGATGCAACGAATGTGAAAATCATTCAATTACAATAACAATTTTGCCGTTTCAGATAGCAATGTTGTTTTTCATAATCGTATCTGGTTTTTAATTGATCTAGGAGACTGGATGTATTTAAACTGTTCTTAGTAGTCCGTCCTCTTGTAATGTGACGAGTCTTACAAACTTCATGTCGCTGATCTTTCCCAGAGACGCCCGGCCGGTAAGGCACCCGGCAAACTTTTTCTTTCACATTTGACCATTAAAATAAATCAATTTGTCCAACAGATGACATCTTCTGACAAATTAAAAACTTCTTATCTGAATCTGAATATACTCAGCTGCAACTGAGCATGCCACATTATTTGCAGATGTGCTGTACCAGGGCCCATATTAGCTGTTACAGATGTTCAACCTGTATATCGATGCATCCCTAGATAGTCACTGATACCTATAGTCAAAACCAACAACAACAATGTGTAATTAAACGGAACTGAAACTACTTGAATTGACATGAATATTTTTTATTCTTCAATCAAACATTAGCATTATTAAAATATTTTGATTTTTATTCTTTTGTTTTTCTCTATCATCATCAGGCAGAGAATGTCTTTGGTTTTAGACAGGTGATCTGGCAAAACAAGCAATTTTATCAAATTCTCTGCGATGGATATATATCACAATTTTCAGGCATGAATAAATAATTCATCTTGAAAACAACAGGCAGATCATGTTTTATAGCTTTAGTTGCAACTCAACTAGAATATGGCACAGCTTTATTTGTATTCAGCTATTATACATATTATTACATGTTACATGTTATTACATTTGCAAAGTATATGTTCCCTTTTTGTTAAGCAGTAGATTTTTGTTTTTGTTTAAAATTCTCAATAAACCATGTCAAAATACATTTCTAACTGTTTAATTTATTTGAAAAACAAGAATTCAGCATTCACCAGCAGCGACCTTGAGATGTTGTTTTTCGGTCCAGTCAGTCAGCTGGCTGCTGCTCGATGGGATGATGCACTTGGTGTTAACTCAACACAGACGCTATTGTTCTCAGCCTGGGTTTAGAGACCCTCCTCTCTCCCTCTCCCTTTCTGCCTCCCCTTAGACTGCCCCCTCCCCCCCCTCTCCCCTAATCCAGGTGAGCAGAGGGAGACCAGTGAAAAGGCCATCTATTGTCCTCCCTCTCCCCCTCTATTCCCTCCCCTTGCACCACACCTGTATCAATGAACAGAGCTTCCTTTGAGTGGCGGCCCTAGAGGGAAAGTGGCTCTGTAACAAGAGATGATTGCTAGTTTTTCTTCAAATGGAGGCGGATGGAGGCTTCTTTTTGTTGTGTGGATGGCCCACTGTGATGGCTTTTTTTTTTTTTTTTTTTTTTTAACAGGTTTTCTTGGATTCCGAAATGTTTCTCACGGGGCATTTGTGTGCAGAAAAAGTCAGATATTTGCCAGTTGGTTTGCGATGTCGATGTTTTTTGCCTGCATGTATCATACACTCGCTCGTTACGTGCCGCTTGCTCTCCTGGCTTCCTATCTTGTCCTCTTTAGGAAGAGCCGGCAGGGAGGGGGATGAGAGAGGAGACGACAGAGAGCAAGAAAGACGCTATCTTCTCTGCTGACTAGTACTTGTCACCACGGCCCCTCTGGGTGTTTGCTCGCTCCCTCAGGTTGCTGGGAGCCATCTCCTGAACCCTTCTCCTGCCTTTTTTTTAAGAGCTCTTAAAGGAAACACTTTAACCGCTTACCTCTGTCCTTTTTCTCTCTCTTCCCCACTTTTCTCTTCTTGCAACAAGCTTGCGGGTGATTCGTGCACCAGTGATTCATGAATTTCACTCTGGCATGGCAAAGTCACGGGAGAGGGGGGGCATTTGTGTGTGTGTGTGTGTGTGTGTGTGTGTGCGTGCATGGATTGTGCATTTGAACGACGGAAGAAGGCTGCATGCTTGGGGGAAAGGTAGAGGGAGAAAGAGAGCGGGAATGTGTTCTGATGCCAGCCGTGATTAGAGCGGTAGCACTAGCCGTTTAAGCACACATTTAAATAGACACAGCCTCTGGTAGATGGGGGTGGTGGTGGTGGTGGTGGTGGTGGTGGTGGGGATGCAGTTCCTCTCCTTGTGTAAACTAACACAAGCATTTTCAATTGTTCTGGTTTTAAATAGAAGTCCCCCAGGCTCCACCAACTTTTCCTTGTTCATTTGTTTATCTCTCCATCTCCCCCCTTTTTTTTTTTTCTCTCTCCACCGTCTCACTCTCCAGTTTGTTCTTTACTCTAGACACAGAATTCCTTTATCTGGCATAGTTTATTGATGTCTTCCATAGATGTTTCCCTCCTCCATCCTCCTCCTCCTCCTCGGCATTCTTCTACATGACCCCCTCGAATGTCCTCATGTTGCTGTCATCCCTGTGCCAGTCAGTTCTTTTCCGCCCTTTCACAGTATCCCCCTCCTCATTCCTTCCAGATGACTCTCCCTTCCCATGTCTCCCCCATCATCACCTCAGTCCATTGTGGGTTATTTTCCTGCTTGTCTCCCTCTCCTCCTCTTCTTCATTTTTAAACACTTTTCCCTTTTTTTGCATCACTCTTACTTTTTCTCTCTGAACTTGACTCCTGCCCGTCTCAGGTTTTAGTGTCCTACTTTGATTTCATCTGCCTCCCCCCTTGCTCTTTACCTCTCTCTCTCCTCTTTCGGTTGTTTATTTACATAAAGAGAGATTGAGGAAGGGCTGTCAGGAGGGATTGATGGATGGTGAGAGGCCACGGGTGAAGGGATCTGGGTGTTTGATGGACGCTCTTGTCAGTCAGGATGCTACTTAAAGATTTGGCTGCTTGGTTATTGCTAAAAGGTCTTTGTGAGGAGGACTTTCCAGCTTTATTAAGGCATTCACCTCCAAAAGCTTGCACTCTTAGATCTAAAACCATTTCCTTAATGTGGCCTCAAAGGTCCCAATGATTTAAAATAAACAATATATAGATGTATATTGGCATTTCCAAACATACAACTGCCATCACCGGAGACACTGCTGCACTGCACGTCTGCCCTTTTAAAATGCTCATCCCTTAAAGATGACATAATTATGCAGTGTCAACGTGTGACAAGCTGAGCTTAGCTGCATTAGAGGAATTAATATGCACAGCGTAGGAGTCAGCCTGTCCATGATCTTCTAATTTTTACAACCACTCCCCTCAGCTCAGCTTGGGAAGCCATCACAATCCTGGAGCGAGTTACCTCCAAAGCCATCAGGGCTAATGTTTGATTCCCCCCCCCCCCCGGCAGATTTTAGACTTGTGTGATTGCCATCTATTTTTCATTCATTTGTCCAGAATAATGATTGCTCTTGAGCTTTCATTTAATGCTGACTCTGGGGTTAATTGGCCTTAAAAGAATCAGATAGAGACTGATATAATGGTCAGGCCAGTCTGATCACAGATTTAATGAATAATTCAACAGTAGAACTAAAACTTGGTAGATTTCATGTGACATCTTGATTTTGCTTAAGGCACATTTTTATCAGTTACTATTACTATTGTCTGTGTTAACCACTGAGTTAGATACTTTTTGGAGACATTAAGTCCTCTAAAACTGATATAAAAAATAAATATGTCTCTTAGGAAGTAATGGTGTGTCATAAAAGAGTTATTTAACCTGCTTTGTTTCAGTCTGACACACGTTTAAAGTTGTGTTACGACTAGCACCAGTGAGGAAGGGAAGTGAGGAAGTGAAGTTGGAGTTGGTGCAGCTGCTGTGTGTGCCACATATCATAACATCCAGTACAGGTCAGTGCAGTGAGTGTTGCCTGAGATGTTTTTAGAACATTCATTTTGAAATCTTTCTGCAGTACACTGACTGAGATAATAAGTTGCAGAAGGAAGAGGACACAACTTGAACCATTAAACACTTACACATCACACAGTTTTGCCTTTGTCTACTTTATTATCTACAAGGCCAGCACTAAGCTGTGTAATGTCTATGCCAAATCGGTAAACACAATGTAAATAAGAAACATGTGGAGCTGAATAGATTTGTTGACTTCAAGCGAAATGACAAAAAATTCCCAGTTTCATCCTCTCATCTGTGAGTATTTGCTGCTTGTTTTGTGCCTTTTGTGAAAGATAATTTATTAACTTTATTTTCTGTGTTTTACACCGCTAAGAATCCAAAGACGTTGGTGTTGAGGAAATTGCCGCTAACATGTTATGAGCCACATAATTAATCCTTTCATCTTCAGATGAAATGATGAGAAAAAATATTGTTGGTTGCTGCTAAGCTCTGCAATTTATTTTTATTTTTTGGTAGTTAAGGACTCACAGTACTACAGATACCAGAGGGTACCCAATAAACAGAGTTGCAAAAGTGCTTAAAAATCAAAATGTGTAGAGGTATAAGGCTACCTAAAGGCTGTCCTTACATTTGGAAGTCACAAGCCAGTGTAGCACAAAATCATTTACATTCAAACCCAGAGCCTCACTTGATTCTGTAACAGCAGGATGGACAGGAGAGAAACCGAGCTGCAGAGATCATGTGAATGGCATGTAGCAGGATGTGTAAGAGGAGGAGGGCAGTGCAGGCCTGGTGTTTGGAGGTGAATGTATGTTGGCAGTAGCTAAAGGGGGGAAAAAAGAGTGAGATCACAATGCGGGAGGAGAGAGAAGCCTGTTACTGAACCATCAGCAGCAGTAATGAGACACAGGTGCAGCCTGATAGGGGAAGCACATCCCCTATCAGAGAGGATGATGGGCAGGCTAGAGAGCAGTCTGCGGTTCTGTACTACAAGACAAAAGACTCTTTGCAACGTTTCACTTTGATAGAACATTATTACTTATTAGCATGCTCCCCCACAGGAGTTCTTGAACAATCACCCGAAAACAGTAGGCACCCTGGGGACATGTCATTACTCTTGGAGCCCAGGCAGTTTTTTTTTTTTTTCCAAACTCTCCAATCATTTGCATCTATTTTGGGCTGCCAGTGCCTAGTTAAAAAATCATAAGAGCAACACATTAAAAAAACAAGCCTGACACGCAGTCACATCATAGGAATAATTCTGGGGCTTTGTTTGTAATTCATCAACAACTCTGATCATTCCATTTAGACTTGGTTTTCAAACATATGCTAATGAATGTGGAGCCAGGAAAAGCCGGCGTGTTGTTCCAACGCTGAAAGTGATTTCAGCACATGATTGTTAATGAACTTATATTTGGAGTTTGCTTGCTAAAAACAGAAAATACGTGGATTGGTTCACAAAATCTGCTTTGAAAATTGGTAAGCAGAAAGGGGGGGGGAGATTAAGGAAGACCGAGGGGAGAATGTAAGGTGACAGATTGAGATAGTAGAGAGACGAGACGAAAAAAGGGGACAGGCTGCATAGGAAAAAGGTGTTAAGACAGCGTCAGGGGGATTGAATTAGAGGAGTGTGTGAGGATGTGAGAGGCAGATACACACTGTCTGCCGCAGGCTATAGGTGGGGTGACTGCTGTTGCTGCTATCCTTGTTTTTATACTTCACCAACTTTGAGATCAGTCAAAAGGCATGAACCAGATGGAAGGTTGAGGAAGGGAAGAAATCCCGGGAAAAAAAACAATGGTGTGCAGGGTGTGTACAGAGAGGAGGGAGAGGCGAGTGTGATCGAGAACAGGTGCGGTCAGCAAGTGCGTGTAGTTGCAGAGGTTTGTTTGAGTGTCAGACATCAGAGAGAGTTAAAGAATGGTGTTTGTATTCAGCCAATACTGAGTGAGTAAATACTTTGGAAGTGCATGCTGTGGCACTTGATTGTTCTTTCAGGCAGCAGGCTGACTGGAGGAGGAGGGGGGGAGATAAAAGGGAAGGAGACATTGAAACTAAAGGAAACTGTGAAGCAGCAGCTATGTTTATTCCACCATGCAGAGACGCGGACACAAACTGAGCTTTGTGCCGTGCCTAGGCCAACTTAATGTTAGAGCTAGCTGTGTGACGCTAGCATGCACTGCTTAGCTCTTTCCCCTTCATTTGCTGCCAAATGACACCGCTTACTCTGCTGCGGGGTTGCCCTCGCTGCCAGCCGCTGCTATCATGAATGAACAGTGTGTACTTCTCAGGGTCCCTACCTCTCCTTGGGGTGCTTCTCCGCGGGGCGAAGGTGTACACTGCAGGATGTAAGATGATATTCATGCTGAGGGAGCCTTGTTCGAGCCGTGTTTGATGTGTCTCATTTTCTAGCGTGAGCATGAATAAACACATGCAAGTAAAACATGCACATGACCTCTGCGCTGCCCCTGCTGCGTTGTATGTATTTCCTTTTTGCTATTGTGTTAAGGCAGCACAACTCCAGTGGGGGATGAGGGATAAGAGGGGTCATTCATTCATCTCGCACACACACACACACACACACACACACACACACACACACACACACACACACACACACACACACACACACACACACACACACACACACACACACACACACACACACACACACACACACACACACACCTCCCTCCCTGCAGGCCTTTCATCTTTACTCTCACAGGCTTCTCTTGTTCTGTCAGAGAGAGAGAGTGAGAGTTAGAAAGAGAGAGATTGAGGAAGGATGTCAGGGAAGGAGAAGGGTTTGGATTAAAAAAGGGGCAGAAAAAAGTCAAACAAGCGATTCAAGTTTCTTGTCCCTCTGAAAAATCATCCGCCAAGTGGCCCCTCCCTCTAACTCCATTTGTGGAGAGAGTAACAGGTTGCTAAAGCTCTCTGTCTCTGCTTCCCTGCACTGCCAGCTCCTTTTCTCCTTCCTCCACTCTCCATCTCTTTAATTGTATCCTTCTCATCTCATCCCCTCATTGCCCCCCCCTCCCCTCCTCTGTCCATCCCTTGCTCTCCCTGGGGCCTGCCTCAGTAGGTCGGTTCCAGTCTGTCTGTTTGCTGATGACTCCACTTGGAGCAGATGTGATGCTCAGCAGCTGTTGCTCTGCTCTGCAGCAGCACCCACTCCCCCCCCCTCCTCCCCCCCCACTCCATCCTCCTCATCCCCCTCATCCTATCTCTCTCTCCCTTCCTCCCTTCTAAGGTCTCTTATGTTCTTATTTATCATCATGTTTTTTGTTCCCCGCCTTTTGACTGTAAATTGGCAAAGTTAATTTAATATTTCATCCCCTTGTCTCCTCCGACGAGCCTCACCAATTCGTTTCGCTCCTCATGCTTTCTGATGCAGCTGTTAACGTTCAAAGCATATTAGGGCTTTAGTCGTAACAATGCGTCTGGAATCTGTGTGCGTTTGTCTGCCACATGAATGCCAACTGCCACACTGCAATCATGAGAGACAATTGCAGGCCATTGATGGCAGCATTGTAAAGGGCAATGGGAGGGTGTTTTTTCAACATAAATCTGCAGAAGTGTGGGTGTTTGTGTCACTGATAAACAACAACACACTGTTGTTGTTCAAAGTTGGGCCCAGAGCTAGAATTAGAAAATCTATGTTTAGATGTATACAGACAAAATGGGACTTGGACACTCACAGAATGATGAAGTGGGTTTTATTTAGCCTAACTCCCATCAGTGGCCTGTGCATCTTCTGTTAGACTTATTAGAATCCTTATTGGCTTTTCTGTGTTCATTTGTTTTCTCTCTGCCTCTGCCTCTGTGAGGATTAGCTGGCTGTTGAACTGAGCATCCTCTGACAGGTGCCCTCTTGTCTGAGATGAGAAGAGGCAGGAGGAGGAGGGAGGGAGAGGGGATACATGTCACTTTGATGACTTCAGCCTGGAGAAATTTGTTCCTGGACAGGCATGTGTGTGTTGCAGAGGGCGTGAGCGCGAGAATAAGCACGTGTCACATCTGTAATTGGCTGAAGCTGCCGCCGCGCTCAAACCTCGGCCTCTGATCTCGTGGAAATCTGGTTTCATCGTGGCAGATCTGCCCGCTAATCAGCACTCAGAACCCTCGCAAAGGAATATCAAACCTGTGCTCCTCTCTGGAGGCTGGAATATCAACCCGCTTGGGATTAAATCGCTCCAGAAATCCCCTAATGGGAAACGTTACATGTAGACTAATTTGCGGATGTGGAGATAAAACTTTGTCCTTTGCATTTGTGTGTGCGTGGGAGGTTGTGATTGCTGTGATGGTGTGTGTGCAGTTTCTGTGCACATGACCGAAACACTGATAAGAGATATCGAGCGCCACTTTGCCCCTGTGCTCTCAAATGATAAGATTGTAACAAGGCCAGATCAGTGGTGACTCTGTGTGCACTTTACCCTCCACATTCTTTTTTTCACTGTGTTACGAGGATTCCTGGTGGCACACAGTACAGCGTCACTGGGAAATTCATAAGGGGGAATCATCACTCATTCCTGGTTCCCCTTTGAGGACTGCGCTAATTAGCCAGCGTCTGTGATTAGTTGGCTTGTGTTTGATGTGCTTCACTCGTCTCCCTCTCTGCTGAAAAGGCTGCCTGCCTGTGCTGCGAATTGGCTGTGAGGTGCACCAAATACACACTGGCAGACACGCAAAAAGAAGACACACATGCCATGTACGCAGCAGCAGATTTTTCCCTGCCTTTTGGAGACACTGCAGGTGGCCTCAGAGACACAGTATCAAACACCAGTAGACAAACACACACACACACAAAGTCACATACATGTGAGCTACAGTGCTCTAAACCAAAGCACCTACTGTAGCACTTCTACAGCACTTCTGTAGAAAGTTGTTAATATTTTACTACTGCATACCGAGAACTCAGTTTGCTTTCACTTCACTTTGAGCCTGTCATTGAAATTCCCCTGAAAACCCAGCTGTTACACTGCTTACTGTGGCAACACAGGGTGTGGGTGGCTAGCCGAGAAGAGGATTTACTTAACTTAACCCCAAGTGATTACAGCTAAAGATGAGCGAATTATGAATGTAATTAAATTTGTACAAATCCCCCCTTTGCTCCCCTTCTGCATTAGGTCTCAATGGCAAAGCACAGTAGGGAAAATCCATGCTGCGTTTAATACGACACAAATAGGAGCGATTCCTTGGTGTGTGACGGAGCACCGTCTAATTGCACAGAGGCTGTGATATTGAAGAGGCCTGCCTGTCCTTGAAGCTGGTCACTGGAGCATGGCAGGGCCATCGCTGTCTATTCATACCCCATCTATCTGTTCCTCACTTTTCTGTTCTTTATTTGTCACTGTGCCTTCAGGGGGGAGATGGTAAACAAAGGCGGCTCCAACCCAGTGTAATGACAACCTGAGAGGGCATGGCTCCAGCAGCTTGTTTGTTTTTTAGTGTGTCATCTGCTCCTCCTTATGATCTCTGGGAAGTGACTTCAATTTTCTGACAGTCAGATCAATTGCAGCATCGTTGTGGCTGCTGAGCTGTTACTGACTAAAACCAGTGTTCATACTGGTATTGAGGGGAATCTAGATTCACCGCAGTTTGTCTGTTTGTCTTCACAAACAACACCTATAGCATCATTCCTGCCATCATGCAGCTTTATGTTTAAATTGAATAATTAGGTTTGGTTTTATGTGTACTATTTTTTTAAATGGCCAATAAAATAGAGTGGTTTAATTCCCTTACATTCTTATGTTTTATATACTACATCCAGATTGGATGTAAAAAGTTAAGCATTTCTTAATTAGTAAGTGGAGTTAATGTAAGTCACTTTGATAGTTACTTATTGAGTTTTGTGGCCTTGGCTTCTGTTTGTAAGTGTAATAACTTATCAGTAAAGTTGATAAATCACATTCTTGAACGTCATTCCATCGAAACACATGGGATTGGATTCTTTTGTGACCTGAAATTGCAAGAAAAAATAATTAAAGAAAGCTTATTAAGTATGTAGCTTTTGTTAGATGATAACTGTGTCTTGTCAGATTTCTTTTTTTCTTTTCCCGTCACTGTAGCGTTTTTTTCCCCAAGGATAATTACAATTGTTTTGCAGTATATCTTCATAATTGTTTTACTTTACTTTGGTTGTATAATTAGTGACGACACATTTTCACAGTTCTTCCTTTAATTATATTAACAGGGCGACTTGAGAGGAAGTAACAATTTATACGTCGCTCTCGCTTTGATCTGTCTCTCTCCTTGAGCTGTACGTCTGTTTGTCTATTACTTGTTCATTCATTTATCAACATCAAAACAAGACAGCATGTTCCCAAGGCAAGTTGTCATAGTGACTGTCCTTCAGAGAATAATCAAAGTTGATCTTAACATTCAGTACAAAGGGAGGATGGGGGGGGGGGGGGGGGGGGGGGGGGGGCACGGCACGCTACGCTTTCACACAACCTTCTCATACGTCCTCCCTGCTGTATATTACACTTCTGCTCCATTGTCCCTTCAAAGAAACTCTGGTCCAAACCTTTTTTTCTCTCTTCTACATTCTATCCCCGTTTCATCCCCTCCCTCCTCAGTATCACCTTTCCCCTCCTCCTTTGTGGGAGAACTGATAGAAGGTATGTGTTAAAGTTTCATCTTACCTGCCTCCTATTGAGGCCTGGAGACAATAAGCTGTTCACCTCCACCCTCGCAGCTCCCTGCAAACCTGCGGGAAGGAAACTGTGACTCAAACAATGCGGCTGTACTGATACACAAAGCCTGCCATCTCCTGCGCTTTAATTGTTCCACTTATCTTTTGTTTAACGCTCTTATCATTTGGGTTTGTTTTCCCACAACCTACCTGTGTGATGTTTATTAATTGTCACCATTTACTAGCCTCATTGTTATAAAAATCTAATCTAAAAGCATGCACCCATTAACTCTTTTTTTATTTTACTCTATATATACTTATTATGCAACCGTTTTCTTAGAGTGTGACTTGAAATAATAATCAGTTCCAACTTTTGCTCTTGTGTTTGCAATTTTGTAAGAGCAGTCCATCGCTACTTTTTATTTCACAGTGGTGGGTGTCAAATTTTGGATCATAACTCGCCTGTCCTCTCCAATCCTTCCCTGCAGACTTCTTCGCTGCCCTCCTACACAGACTTCAGTAATTCAATCCAGCTGGTTGTTGCTGGCGGTTGTGATGGACACAGTCATCCGTTTATCATAATATTGGGACACACCTCCTTGTTTGTTTGCTTGTTGTACCTGACTTTCTGCCTTCCATATGGCCGTCATTGATTTGGTAACATGCTGTGCGTGAGATCCTCCTGACAGATTGACTGTACTAATAGCGGTCTCCCGCATTTTAATCCTTTAACGTGCATTATAAATTGGATTAGTCGCTCACCCCCTCAGCTTTGAATGACGGTTTCCTTGACCAATTGGCTTGTCAGGAGTGGGCTGAGTGACATCTCCTGACACAGTGGGAAGAGCAGCTGGGAAATGAACCCCGCTCCTCTGCCAAGGTGAAGCAAAGGGTGAATATTGTCAAGAAAAACCTGGAAAACAGCTGTGTTTGGATCTGGGGTGGGGTTGCTATGGAATTCCTCTCACTTTAACAGATGGCTATTTTTTTTTTTTCTAATTCGGAGAAAAAAGATCACACCCTATCTGAAATATCCTCCTTGACACCTCGGTAGACTCTCACATCTGAGTGTTGTTAGAGGGGTGAAAATAGGACGCATAATCACATTATGTTAACAGCTGACACACTGAGGGAAGGATGTATACACACATGCACACACCATATGATTGATTAAGATATAAGGAGACAAACATACCTACCTTGGACATCCGTAGAAGGTACCTGGCACTTGTCTACAGCTGTGCATTTGTGCCTGAACCTTGAATTCATGGCAATTTAGGAAGTGAGATGCGTCACACCCAAAAACACATACACACACACACACACACCCACACTGCAAGGTAAGCTTACTGCAGGAGCCGATAAAGAAGTACAAGGTCTCAGTATGCATAATAGGAAATAGATTAGGATATTTCCTAGAAATGGAGCCAAGACCTGTCTGAAAAACATTTTCCCAAAGCCACAGATTTGAATTTCGTCCTTTCACACTGGCTGCAGATCTGTCACTACGGTGGCCCTGCAGTTAAAACCCCCCCCAAACTCCACACAGGGATAAAATAACATGCCCAGTACAATTACCATGAGCAGCGATGGCACACAGGGCTAGAATGAAGAAGTCAGACGAAAAAAGAACCAGCAGAGTCACAAAAAGAACTAGTCAAGGAAGAGAAGAATGAGCCAGAGGGATGAAAAGGATTTATTCCGAAATGAAAAGACAGGACAGGCCTATTTCGCAGAGGGAGGGAGAGAATGCAAAAAAAAGAAAGTGAGCGATGCCGAGAGAAGGCGAGGGTGGTGGAGGTAGAATGATGTGCAGAGCCCGAGTAGACAAAGCAGATCCAGGAGCCGCAGGGGAGCCGGTTGTCTGTCAGCCATCCAGCCAGTAAGTTATTCAGTCACTTATTCAGTGGGTTTGCAGAGATAGCAGTGGAGAGGCCTTATAGAAGCAAGCAGTTATTTGTTTGGCTCAGGAGAGCTGTGTCCTTTTCTGCCCACAGTAAACTGCAGGTTACAAGAAAAACTTCACTGACCTTAAACGGGCTGAGCGCCAGATAAAAACATGCAGCAACATAAAAAACTGCCCTGATAATTTTTCTTTTTTTTAGTGTTTTATACTTTTATAAACCTCTACCAGAAGTCACTCTATTCCTTAATGTCCCAGAGTGCTTCTTTATTCTTTGACCATCTCACTCCTTCACTCCCTTTCCCCCTCTCCTGGGTCAGGTACAGTGTAGATGTTGGTGTTTATCAATAATAAAGAGATGAGGGGAGGAGGAGGGGATGAATTATTTACCCCATGGAGAAGAGTGCCTTTCCTCTGTGTATGTGTGTGTGTGTGTGAGCGAGCCAGTGTGTTTCTGTGACTCTCTACCTAGCTGTGGTTATGGTTTACCTCGTAGTTATATGTGTGAAAATGTGTTTTGTCTCACCTCGACCACACACGTACACACACACCTTTTTTGACTACTTTGCAAGTCGTTTTTATATCTTATGCATGCTTTCTCTTAGCTTGGCAGACGTTAAATGATTAAGTGAGCAGTGCGTGTTGCTTTTTATAATGTTCAGGCTGATAAGAGGTGCGATATACTGCAGCAAACAAAAGAAACCGCCGTGTTATGTTTGATGGATCAATTTTGCTCTGGTATTTTCACTCGAACTGACAGGATTCTCTTTTTAGACGTGTTTGACCGCCAGAGCTTGCTAGACCTCAAATATTCTGTTTGTGATGTGTATATAACTGGGAATTGGAGATAAAGGCTGAGGGAGAGATAGAGGTCCACAGAGAAATGTGTGCACAAGCTATTGTGTTTGTAATTTGATGTCAAGTTCCTGGCTATTAAATGGCCTAGAGATCCCATTGGGGATTTCTCCACTTTGCCAGTTTCTGATTTTTCTTAAACTCATGCATACTGTATAGACTAATACTGAAAGCAAGATTTAGGTCACAGTCCAGATTAAGATGCATTAGGGTTTGGGCATTTTCTAGTTGCAGTGTACACATTTTCAAGAGTTTGAAACTGTATTTTTAAGGGTTTTTAAACTTCCCTGCTGGGCCCTTTTTCATTAAGATGATACACTTAATTGAATTGGCAAATGCTTATTTTTGCAAATGATATTCACTGCAGTCCTAGGGCATGTTTGTTATAAACAGGCAACTAAATAGGAATATGCATCAGTATACAGATGCATGTGTACACAAACACACACACAAATTCATCAAACACACACCTCCCTGTGCCTATTTCTCCTCCAGCTGTTCATGTCTCCTTGGCACTTTGAAGCTTGCTCATGTCTCCCCGTGTCCCTCCCTCCAAACCCCCTCTTTCTCCTTCGCTCCCCTTCTGTTACTTTTCATGCATTTCTGCTTCCCTTCCTCATCTCTGCCTGTGTTTCTGACTCTCCCTTCTCTCTCTGCACAGTCAGTTATCAAATGTTTCATCATGTCACTGTGAACAAAGTGAAATGTAGCACCCTTTTCCCTTTTTTTTTTTAACCTTTTTTTCCCCCTTTGCTCCTGTTGCATCACAAGGGCTGTTTTTTTTTTTTTTTTACCTCCTGTGTCTCCTGCATGCAACCTTGCTGTAACACCAACCCTATTTCAGCACTTTCTCTTTATTACAGTTCCAACTTAATTGACATACATGTTGATCTTTGAGTGCAGACCTTATGAGATAGCCTTTGAAACAGAGTGCTTTCAACCAGAAATCTCCAAAAGTAAAGCTTCCAGCATGAATGGATTATAGCAGGATGTCATCTGAGAAGTCTATAATGAGCAGTGGTTACTTCTAAATGTAGCTTTCCCATGTGCTATTGATTGGCCCCTTATAGAGAGCCAAACGGAAAGGTCAATGAGAAGACGAGACACATCTCAAGTCTTCATTTCCTAGTTTTATTCTTGGCTTGTCAAACTGCCTTGCCTGTCAAAGCTAAGCTGTATTCCCACTCCGCTCTCTGCATACCAAAGTATCCACGTCTAAACGGCTATGTGTGTTTGCATGTGCGGTGTATGCGCCTTCATTGGTGTGTGTGTGTGTGTGAAGGTCAGAGGATTCGATGCAGCAACAGTGTCGGGTAGCAGCAGCAGCAGCAGCATGCAGCAAACATCAGGTCGGGGTTGGTGCAGTTCCAGATTCCAGCTGATAGGTGTTATTAGTGCACACAACTAGCAATTTGGACATGACACACAGCCTGAGACGTGTCACTGTTGGTTTCGGTATAATAATGGCAACATCACACAGAAGTCAGAGTTGTAAGGGCACTTACACAGACATTTTAAACTAGAACGTCAGAAAGCGTATGGCAACTGTAATACTATTTGATCGACCCTCCTAATGAGTTTTTAAAGCTGCACAAACCAGCTAACAGGGTTCCAAAGAGTTGAAAAGTCGGCGCCCAAATTACAGGTGCATCGGTCAAAAATAACTGCAATATTACGTTTTCTAAAGCGATAAAGGAACCATAGTGAAGATTTACTGCAGACTCCCAGTGGCCACAAGCTGTGAGGTTAGCGATGAAACATTTGGACATTCACAATTACTTCACAAAAATTGGATGCTTATCTATAAAAAAAGGCTCTGACTTCCACGTAGGAGGCAAACGGTAAGAAAGTAAACAATCTCAAACAGCCTTTCGAGGTGAAAGCCAGCACTTTAATCTCATACAAAGAGCGAAAACAATACCAAAATTTGTCACTGTCCCAATACTACAAGTTGCGCTGTACAGAAATACAACCCAAGCAATAATCACAGTATTGAATCAGTGTGTCTGTGCCAATGTCTACAAAAAAACAAAATTGCACACTGGGAGTCTCACAAAGCTGGTTTTTGGAAGAGCTTTCATTTAGAAACCACTTGTATCCAAGGCTAGAACACAGCCACAGGGAATAAAAGCTCGACTCTTATACAATGTAAGGGTAAAAAGGATCGTATCAGATCAGCCTTTTACTGTTTTTGGGAAACCAGCAGAAACCAAAGCATATGCTGATTAATGTTTAACAAAGTGCTGAATATCTACAAACAGCATAGGAGTTTTATGACATGCAATTTAAGGTGCATTATGAAATGTTGTCTGAAAGATGAAGATCCCTCCACATGCACGCATCATATTAAATTTATTATAGGACCAAACTGACATAATTCATGTCCTTGTAACCCAAACAGGGTTCTATCTGTTTGAAAATGTGAGTGCTTTTGTTTTGTTTGAGGAAAGCAATAATTAATTTTCCAAAATAAATTTTTCCATCATCAGAAATACTTGTTTTATTACATCATCAGTACCACCCCGCGGTACATCACTCGGCATGTCCAGTCATCAAGTTTAAAAGGTGGGCTGGAAATCATTCTAAATCCTTAAAGGCTATGTTGGAGGAAGATAAGTCAGGGAGAGAGAAGGCAGAGTCAGACTCCATCAGAGCAGAGGAGTGACGCTTCACCCTGCACTCCATACTGCCCGCATCAAAGCTATTATTCTTCAAGGAGGGGCGATGGCTGGCACACAATAACAACAACAAGAGAATAATAGAAATTGAGAAATTCACACAGAGGTGGAAGAATAATGAAAGCCCAGAATGCTTATTGAGACAGCAGTGTGGTGGAAAGGCCAGAGAAAATAGTCTCTCACACACAGTCTCTCTATCTCACACACACACACACACACACACACACACACATATACACTTTGTGTGTAAGGAAGCAATCTCCAAGAACATGGAGAATGGGGAAGCTTCATTCTAACCCACCTGACAGTGCATAGCCACTGGCTTGATGAAATGGCAGAGTCAGTGAGCTCTGAAGGCCATTAGATATTTTAGGTGATGGCCTGCGCTCCCCGTCCCCCTGACGCTGTGCTTTTCTCCGCTATAGCGAGGATCAGGCAGAGGACATGCTATTAGGCTTTACATTCAGGCAGCATTCAGGTGGATATATGCGCATGTTAGTTTTATAAGCCAAGGCTGGCTTGAATGGTCTGTAGAGAAAATTAGAATATTGAGATTTCTCTTGCTTCTTTTGGCTCATTCACTCAATTTCTCAGTTTTCTCCGTTCGCTCCAACTATTCACAGCCACAGCGTTTCTCACAAGGTCAGGTGTGGAGTCTCTCCTGCCTCTCACTTGCTCCACACCTCCCTGCTCCTCTTCCCTCATCTGCCTCTTCTCGCTCTGTTTCTCTCCACCTGTACCACTCCCACCGCCTCTCCATTTTTAGTCTCTCCCATAGCATCCCTTTTGATTTCTCTTTCTCACCCACTTCCTCTTGTATTTCCTGCTTCTAATGTCCCTCTTTTTAGTCCCTCAGATGTCTCCCATTAACCTTGTTTATATCTTACACCGTCTTCCCTCTTCAAGATCCTCTTCGTCTCCTTTTCTCTCACCACTTTTCTCTCTGTCTTTTATTCTCAATTCCTGGCACTGCTTTCTCTTCGCACACTTTCATCCCCACTTTCTGTGCACCCTCCTTCCTCCTCTCCTCCCCTGCTCTGATCCTACATCACTTTGGCATTCCCAGGCTGTCTCTAACGTCTCATCCTTTTCATCCTTCCATCCTCCCAGCATACTTCCTCCCTCCACTTTCCTTCCTGATTCATTTTTCCTCTTCACAGACGAATGGTGGGAAATATGGAAATGTCAGCGTGACCAGGCGGGGGATCAGAGAGTTCTATGTTAATATGGCTGGGCTGTCGCTGTGCCATCAGCATAATGTGTGTGTGTGTGTGTGTGTGTGTGTTTGTGGGAGATAAAGACATAATGATAGGTAACAGTGCTTAGGAATTTGAAGAGGGCAGTTTGTGTGTTTGTACATTTGTTTTTTTATGTGCTGGTGTTTCTTTTTTGTCACCTGCAGGCAGTGATGCTACTGTAAAGTAGAGCAGCTATGACATAGGTCTTCTGTTCTCACTCTCCTCTCCTCCAACTCTCTCTCTCTTCCTCTCCTTCTCCCTCTGTCGTTCCCCCTTTCTTCTCAGTTTTACCCTTGAACCATCTTTTATTCTCTAATTCCCTAAGTTCCTGTCGCCCTCTGCCTCCCTCTCTTCTGTTTAATAAGACCAATGCTCTCTAAATATTTATACCGTCAATTACTGTTTCGATTGCCACCTCGCTTCGGCATTTCTGAAAGTCTGTGCACACGCACAAGAATGCACACGTTGATTTTTTTCTTCCCTGCAACTGCTGTTCAAATGACACAGAGTCTCTGAGTCGTCAGGGCTGGGGGATTGGGGACTATCGGGAAGGATGAGGGCATCCAAGTCTGTGTATGTCTTGTGTGTAATATTCATTTCCCTGGGGCTGAAAAGAGTCTCATAAGGCCGGTCCGTCTCTCTGCTCAGCTCTGGCAGGGGCTGACCTATGCTGGCTTTCCTCTTATTGCCTCAGAATGACAGACAACAGGTCCAGCCCTGCTCTGCCCCCACATCCTGTGTGTGTGTGTTGACACTAAATCCTTGCATTTGTCCTCATGTCTGTGTGTGTGTGTGTGTGTGTGTGTGTGTGTGTGTGTGAGTTTTCACACAAGGGATATCTGAAGCAGAGTAGGTTTATACAGTGCCACATTGAATTATGACCTCTGACATGTCAAGCTGACTCTGTCCATAACACCACAATCAAATTTGTAATCAAGGGTTTCCACAATATTTCGTCCTGCTCTGCTACAGCCTTCGGTTTTCAGAGTGCAGCTCGAATTCCCAAAACTAATCTGTAGTTAGTCCAACCAGTTCAAGAAGATTGACAAACAGTTGTAGTTTTGAACTTCACTAAATGCTTCAGACGCGTAAAGATCAGAGGCTGGAAGCTCAGCAATGAAGTTGTCATGTGATATGTATAGGATGTTATATAGGATCCTTTTACACCTATTTGACCAATTATGTGTGTTGATTGTAAGACATAACAGACAGAAACAGATAAACACAGATCTCCTGCAAAATGTATCACCCCTTGTCATGACAGGAGGACAACCAGTTAGATATGGGAAATACACACACACACACACACACACACACACGTAAATGCAAATGTACGTCAAAACAACGATTATTAGGAAATGGGGGCAGAAAGACGCACACATACACAAGACCAACTCTGAACACAGACAGCAGGAGCAGCATAAGTACACGTCTTTTCTGTTTTCTTCTCCTTTATCAATAAAAACGACATTCACACCAATAAACAACTTTGACTCAAGTAAAAAATAGCATCAGTTCAGTTACTCTCTCTAGCTCAGTACAGCTCTCTGCTGCTCACACAGGCCACTGCGGTTGTCCACAGGTTCCTCTGTGGCTACAAAGGGGTTGTTTTGTGGTTGCAAATTGGGTCGGTCCTGGGAGAGCAGATGTTATTCTAGGAAAGGCTTGTTTTCCTCCACTTTCCCACTCAGTTTTCTACTTTGTCCTCCCTCTTCCTCTCTTCCTCTTTATTGATATCTTCAGCTCCCTTGAAGACAGAAGGTGTAGGGTTTATTGCTAGTCAAAGGAGAAAGACAACACTGCCCTTTCCTCTTATCTCCTCTTCTGTGTGTGCTGTTTCTTTTTTTTTTTTTTTTTTTTCCATTAGCCCTCTAGATCATATTAGTTTCAACACAACAGCCTTGGCTCAGCACAAACTGGTGGAACCAGTTCTGCAAGTAATTGTTTATCTTTCAGGGAAATTGTCTTCCATCTATGCTCTTGTATAAGTACATATCTTTCTGGTAAACACATTGGAAGCACACAAATACGAATACACACACACACACACGTTGAACACCATCTAGGCCTGGCTAGACACAGTTTAAGTTGTGTATCCGCAGGTAATCCAGTCTTAAAACAGGTGCCATCTTGCTGACATCCACTAATGCGCGCTTACTCATACAAGTAATTACATTTTCACAGAGACCTGGATTAAACACACAGAAACACACAATTTTTTCACACAAACAGATTGTCGCTCTAAAGCTCCCTCGCTCTCACTGCTTCTCACACGCCTACTGACACAACACACCAAGAAAAGCATATTTATTTTGAATCTTTGCTGTTACACAGGAATGTGTCTGCTAAGCAAATGGCAGGCTTTAGAAAAGCATCCACATGATTTACGACTTATGAGGAAAAGAGAACTGCCTTTCTGCTTCTGCTTTTTTTTTTTTTCCCCCCCCCAACACACATCGCCTTGTTTTTTAATTTTTTTTAATTTCAGTCTCTCTGTCCACTAACGCACAGTCATGGAACGATACCAGACTCTCGGCCTACTTGCCCGGGTTCACTAACGCTGTCCTCTGTTCTAGCAGACACTTCCTTGCTGTCCTCATTTATCATCAGGAGGCTTTGTACCAACACGATTCTCCTGCTCCCTCTCCCCCATCCTCTCCTAGCACAGGAAGGCAGGATACAAGTGAAAATAATGTCTCTCTTTCTCTGTTTTCCCCAGGAGTGTCGGGTCAGCGGGTGAAGGTGGAGCCGGAGGTGTTGTCATATCCTGGCCAGACTGTCAACCTGCGTTGTGCCTTCACTGATGCTGCCGGGATTCAGCTCACAATGGTCAGAAACGCACACGAACACACACTCTCATGAACACCATTGTTTTCTTTTTCTTCACTTAGGATTTGATTACTCCTTCATACCACCAAACTCATATCAGCTTTAAACTGGGTTTGTGGTTTGAAATTGTAATAAAAATGTCTCTTTCATCCTGAAATTGCAGCCCATTGTGCTGACTTGGCACAGACTATTTGCTGAAATTGCTCGAGACTCCAATTTTCTTTCACAATTGAATGTCAGACATTGGACATTAAGTGACTGCACAATTTAATATTTGACTAAACATCTGGCTGCTTTCTTGTAAAATCAAGTACATGCTAATTATGTGTCAACCTAATTTTGGAGGTGTGTTTTTTTTTTCTTTTAAGATAAGAGGAATTCCTAGTAATTAAAACGAACCTAAAATGATAACACAGGTCTATGTGCTTTGTTTACTGACGACATTTACCTCAAATCTAGCAAACTATAGCTCACAGAAATGATCCTAAGGCTAGTAATAGGTTTTTATCACATTTAGGCTTAATGTGTTATTACTCCAAACAAACAATACTAAGCTTGATTTTGCTTGGGGGGATTGAATATGCTAATGGAGACACTCCTTAATCGTATCTCAATAAAGTGGTAAGTGCACAACTCTGCTTGTTTCTGCTAAAAGAGAGCGGGAGTATTGCTCCTTAAAAACTCACATGCATATTCATACCTGCTCCACTTCTTTTTATTGTGACGCTGTGTACGCTGCCCCGAGGAGTTTACAGCAAAATACAGATGTCTTAAAACACTCTTTTTCAGTGTCGCTTATCAATGCTGTGATAAATGAAGCCTGTGTTTCTCTTATTCACCACACGCCTTCTTAACAACATGACCCTGTGCTTCCTCCATCGCCACAGGTCACATGGATCTATGAGCCCAAGGAAGGAGAGAGGATCAACATTGCCGTGTTTCACCCCAACTTTGACCCCAACTACCCTGACTCACCCGTAAAGGGCCGAGTCAGCTTTGTACCCAGCCCCCCGATCCTAGCCAGTCCCTCCATCCAGATCAGCGATGTTAGGATGAACGACGAGGGGAAGTACATCTGCGAGTATGCTACCTACCCCAGAGGCAACGAGCAAGGCATCACATACCTGGTCATGCTGGGTAGGTCACCAACATGATATATATATCTATAAATCAAATAAAGACATAGTTTTAAAACTGCCAATACGCTTCCAAAGAGTTCATGAGAGGGGTCATGAATGTTTCTGCTAGTAAAAGCAGGTATATGTGAGGAACCGGCAGCTGAGTGTACAAACTCTAAGTTAATTTAAATTGGTAATGAAAATAATTATTTTTAACCCTAGAGGCAAATATGCTTTATTATCAGTAACTAAAAATAAACGCACACTTTCAATTCCCCAACACGCTTGATGTGATTTTCTGTTGAAACTTGTGGTAGCTCCTTATTTCAAATGCACCTCTGTAAATATTTCTACCACAGAACTTAAAAGATGAAGGGGACTCTTTGCAATTTAATATCCCAAGTCTTAGCTCTATGTCTAGTTACACCTGAGTTCCCCTAACCCTACAAACTCGTAATGTTACAGGAGCACTGTTGTCTACCAGGGGTAATATACTTCTGTTGGAGTTCTCCATTGATCAACATGTGCTCTTGGGTTTAAACCCATCGCAGTTTTCTGTATTCTAGGACTTGAAACATTGTAAAATTCTCTTTGTAAAATGCCTTATTTTTATAACAACTGCAAAAGTAACACTTTTTTTTTAGATTAAATTGGATTTTTACCACAGATGAATCAAACCCAACATAACCCTGACTAGCCTGTTATAAAAGAGCTGTAGTTTTTTTTACCCATATTTTCTTACAATGAATGAAAGCAGTAGTCAAGGCAATTTAGATCAGGAGTAATACTACCATTTATGGATTTTAATATCTTTTCTCGCCAAAAAACTGTTCTCTGTTCCTGCCTCTCTAGCAGAGTTGTTGAAATTGTGCCATAAATGCTTTTCTTTTTTTTCTTTAAATTTATCAACTGTCCCTTTTTATAGTGAGTGTATGCATGTTAAATTAAATGTTTTATGATGTGATGTAGAAAGCAGCCTACTATCTATATGTGTGTGTGTGTGTGTGTGTGTGTGTGTGTATATATGTAAATTACTCTCTGCTCTTTTCATCTGATCTCTCCAACTCTCTCCCTCCCCCAAAGGTAGCATTCAGGTTAAAAGCATGTCCAGCTCTGCTTAATTGCTATTATAAGTGGTATTGTCAGATCAATTGTGTTCTTGTTAATGCAATGGAACCATTGGTCTAACCTTGGCCCAGCACCAGTGCCTTCACTCTGCACTCGACCCCCCCCTCGCATCATGCCTCCCTGACTCCCCTCAGGCCTCTCTATTGATCTGGCTGCTTGTCATGCCTGCTGTCAGCTCCTGTCCTGCCCGCTTTCCTCTGATCCCACACTCGTATCAGAGAGGCCGATTGAGGAGTTATGAGAAGAGATGTAGAGTAGATGGGGCGGGGGTTCACAGAATTGTGTAGTGATTTTGAATTTGTGTATTGAAATGTACTTCAAGTAGAGGAAATAATTTATCAATGGTGGTTCATTTAGATAGGGATGGGAAAAGATTCAAGAGAAGGAGGTAGATGTAAAGAAGATTTAGTGTTTGGGTATTTTTACACTGGTGCTTGTAATTGTTTATCAACATTGGCTCTCATGAGAAAATAAACATGGTGAAGGAGGGGTGCAAAGGTTGCTGGGGATTGAGGTTTTTGCTGGGGATTGAGGCTTTTGGATCTGCTTTTGCCCAGCTTCTGACTCAAATCGTTTATCAATAATGCTGCCTATTATCTTCTCCCTCAACTGTCTTACTTCCATTTTTATCTATTTCGACACACTTTAATCTTCTCTCTCCCCTTTTTTTGTCTTTTTCTCTCTCCATCCCCTCATCAATCCATCCCTCTATCAGCTAAGCCCCAGAACTCAGCCTCCCTCGTGACAGTCGAAGCCGGAGCTAAGCAGGTTGTCGTGGCGAAATGCGAGTCTGTGGATGGCCGTCCAGCTGCGCAGATCTCTTGGGTGACCACAGCCAATGGCAACGCGACAACCGTGTCGAAGCCGGGAGCCGACAACACCGTGACCATGAGGAGCGAGTACCGCATGGTTCCCACAGCGGCAGACAACGGGAAGGACATCAGTTGTGTGGTAGTGCACAGGACGCAGGTCAAAGCTGAGAGCTTTCCGTTAAAGCTAGAAGTTCAGTGTAAGAGGCCACATACACACATTACCCAACACTTATAACTCTATGAATTCCTTTGCTGTAACATGATACATTTTGCCTGTGATTAATTGGACTATTTTTCCTCCTTCCTGCTGCTATTCATCTGTCCTCCCCCCAGATGCCCCTCAGGTGACAATAGTGGGTTATGACAATAACTGGTATGTGGGTCGTACAAATGTACTGCTCACCTGCGAGGCTAATGGAAACCCTGTCCCGCTCTCTGTCCTGTGGAAGACGTGAGTATCAGCACATCCAGCTTCTCTTTTGTTACCTCGTTTCTCTCTCTTCACTGTCTCTCTTTTTCTGTCTCTGTTTTTTTCCTTTCATTACCCTTCGTTCCCAGGTCCACAGAGCTGTAATCAGCATTTTTATTATTGCCACTACAGCCTTGCGCTCTGATTATGGAGATAGGCGTATAATTTCTCATAATGGACTCTGTGACTCGAAAGTTAACCCCTGCTTTATGAGATACACAATATGACTTTCTTTCTTCTTTTTCTCTGTATTATTAACTATTTAAATAACTGTGACCCAATTTGAAAAAAAATATTCAAGTCTAGGACTTGGAAAACGGAAAAGATGAGATTTTAGGCCTGGATCCAGCAGTTTTGATTTTCCTGCTGTTTCATTGCATTTTCCTCCTCCTCCACCAATGGTTTGCCTTTTTAGGAAGCGGGAAACAAATTAGTTTTGCACTACCGATCAAGATTAGTTAAATGTGATGATATTGCACAATATAGCACATTTCAATGAATGTGGATCCAGCTCAATGCTCTCATTGTGCCAAATCAAACAACTACAATACTATGCTCTTTTTTCCCCTCCTTTTGACCTTCTTAATTTTCTTTTATCTCATGCTGATATGCTCATGTCCCTGCAGTATGTCCGGAGAGATACCTGACACGGTGCAAATCAACGGAAACGAGCTGAAGGTGCTTAAAGTAGACGATGCCGTGAACACCACTTTTGTGTGCGAGGTCAAGAACCGTATTGGGAGTGGCAGGGACCAGGTCGCAGTCATGGTCAGAGGTGAGTTCAAGAACACAAACATGGAAAGCACCCTACACATGTACACCAACATTTTATGTACACAGCATCTGTATATACTATCCTAAAGATGTAGGTCAGATCACAAAAAAAATAGAAATTTAAACCTCAAACGAATGTTTTCAAAGGTAACCTCAAAAAGAAGCACTTTTTGTGCACTTCTCTGTGGTTTGACGAATTGGCATTAGAATTGTTTCTGCCATCACAAATCCACCCATCTGCTGCTCTAAGTAGGTTAAATCCAAGACAAATTGTAATTTGTGAATGTTTTAAATGGTCTAAAACTGACAAATTGTACACACTAAATGCCTCCAGTGAAGGAAGCATTTCAGAAGTGAAATGAAAAACACATTTGTGGCTCGCTTGGGTCCTGTTCATCATCTTAACCTTCCCCTGGCTTCTGTATAAAAACATTTATATCCTCTGAACTGATGAACTGGAACCAAGTGCACTTCCATCATATGTGCTACACATTTTCCTGCTGTACTGCAATCTTATGTCTTCCCCAGGGATCCACCTTGTGTGTCTTCACATGTCACTTGAACACAACATACACAAACACACAGATTATCTGTACTGAGGAACTCTCTTTGGTGATTAGTGTAGGGATAGAGGGTCCAGCTGCTCTGTCTGTCTAGGGTGTGTGTGCAGAGAGTAAGTTCATATCTGCATGGATTCTGTGCTCTATTGGGTTCTCTCCTACACCTTTTCATGTCTCTCCTTCACCTTGGCCTATTAAGCATGCATGTCACTTTTTCCTCTTTCACTTTGCATTCACTGTATAATGCTGTATTACCAATGTTTCTATGCCTCAGCGGTATCCAAGGTTTGTCAATCTGCTTCCTACATCACATTGCATTTAAGATAGCATTTACTTTAGTTTTTAGTGGTAGTACACATTGTGAGGGTTGCATATAGAGGAGAATGTCCTTCTCTCTGCTTTTCTTGTACTTGTTTTTGAGTAGCTTCTCAGCAGTGCCCTTGACATGTAGTAATGACCAGATGAGACTAAAGCAAAGCAAATGAGCAGTGTTCTTTCACTAAAAGTGATTCATTTCACTCAGACACTTTTTTACTCTGCATTGACTGGATTTCAGTTTTTCTTTCATTTCTATGTATGTGTTTGTGCAGTTTATTTTTTTAGTTTTATGTATTGAGGTGTAAACATGTGTTTGTGTGCTGTAGCGCTTGTTGTACCACCTCAAGTCTTATAGTGAAACCAGAATGGTGCCAGTCAAGATGGAAAACACACCATGCTTCCATTCCCCGCTGTTCCTCCAGAGTTTGAACTGCCCTCCTCAAAAGGGTTCACTCCTGCATCTCACCTCATACAAAATACATCTCCCTTCACTTTGCTGTTGCATGCCTGCACTTAACCGGAAGTTTTTCCTGCTGACATGGTGGTAAACCTTTTCTGTAATGGGGGAAAAAAAAAGAGCATTTCTCTGGTGGTTACATTTTAAGAGCAACAGCGACTCCATGCCCTCCTTTTCTTTCTTTTTTTGTCCCTTTTGCTAAGTCCCTCCTCATTTTGTCCTTTTTTTCTTTCTTTCACTCCTACCCCCTCAATCTTTCTTCAAGTCCCTTAGCTCCTTATGGTGCCACAGTATGCGTCACCGGTCCTCTGGGGCCATTCTGTACTGCTGCAGAGTAGTGTTAGTGGCTTCTGTATCACAAAGGATGTTACCGTCTCCCGCTGTGTATTACAAGACACAAGCAGGGAAGGTACAAAGATCCAGGAAGTGGATGGGGGAAGATGGAAGCTGCTGCAATAAGATTTAAAACTGGTGAACTAGGACCGGGATAAATCAGTGCCAGCATGCAATCCTCACACTTACAGAAAAAGAGAGGGAGGGCGCAAAGGCATGAGGGATGGAGCGAGAGAGCGGATGCTGACGGCATTTAAAACTCCCATGGGAATCTTGTGCCACTGCATCCTATCTCCTCTGCTATTGGCCTCCACTATCTCTCAGCATGGCGTGTGTGTCTGTCTGTCTCCAAGCCTCTCAGAGCGGATCAGTCACCCTTTGCTGCTTCAGCTCCTGGCTGCTTCTCTCCTTGCGTCCACAATCCATTCCTTTTTCTCGCTCTGTCTTCATCCCACTTTTACCTCTTTTTTTTGTACTACCATGCTCCGCTCGCCTCCTTTTTCTTACTAGTTACTCTGGTCTCTCCTTTTAGTTTTGAACCTCCCACAGTTTCCTAGCCCTGTCATCTCCCTCCATCTCGTCTTGCCACCTCCTCCCTCCATCCCACTCCCCTCTTACTCACTGGCAGAAGAAGAGGAGGAGGAGGATAAGACGGTAGCTAAATTTGCTGGTAGTTAAGAGGTGACTGAGGCAACCAGCATGTGTCAGAGCAAGGTTTGTAGTAGGCAGAGAGTGAGGGAATAGTTTTCTGAAAGAAAAAGGGTTGAGTCAGTATCGGTCGAAGTACAATGAAAGAGTTGATGACTGTCGAAATGAGCGAGATATGGAATGACTCCAGGTGGGGGGTTGGGTGTAGACCTGTGGAAGCTAATGTGAATGTGTGTAGACAAACAGGGCTAAGAGGGGCCGACAGGCGTGAAATGGCCAGCACCTGCTACAGAGCAGGTCCCCTACTTCTCTCTACCCCAAAGCTGCATGACACACATATCTACTCTAGTGTGTGTCTGTCTGTGCGTGTTCCTGTGTCCTCTGCCCCCAGTCTTGTCCTGTGCTCCTGGGGGCAGCGAAAGGGGTGGATGTCCTCTTTTCTCCTTGCCTCTCTTCCTCTCATCTTCGATCCTGCTGCTTAGTCACACACATAAACGTATCCTTCCCTGCTCTCCCTTCCTCTTGTCTTTAGATTTATCTATCCCTCGCTATCTCTTTCGCTGCAGTTTGCTCTTTTCATTGCGTCTCTCATCCTCTCAGTTAGCATATGCTCTCTCCTCATCCTCCTTATCTCTCCCAGGTTGTCTTTCAGCCTCCGCAAGTCTGCCACTGATCCCCCCCCCCCCTGCCCAGAGAAGAGACTTCTGCCCCTAGCTTTCTCTCTCTATCTCTCTCCTCTCTCTCTCTTTCTCTCTCTCACATGTTATTTAGCTCTGCCTCTCTCAAAAGCTTAACTCTTAAATACCAGTAGCTCTTCCTTAATCACAGCTTAGTAGTCTCCATCCCTCCATTCCAGGCTCCTCTCGCGGGGGTTCCTATGTGTCTAACCCAAATTCCCTCCATTGTCTGCCATGTTTCAACCCTCAAATTTTTCTCACAGGGGTGACTCAGCTGTACCTTCTAAAGTTGTATGTCCCCAAATAAATACCCCTCATGGTTTTAACTTAATTAAGTCAATTCAGTGCTCTTTCCTCAGAGAAGACAGTTCAAGGGCAAGGAGCCTGGCCATTTTCTTCCATTGAGTTTGGGGGTGTGTGTATCTGTCTTTTCTGTCTCTGTGGTACTCCGGTCATGCGAAAAACAGCCAGAGAACAGGTCTGATGGAGCCAAGACTCCCTCCAGCCTGCGACTGGCCCCTTGCCCACCCCTCATTAGCACACACTCACACGTACTCAGTTGTGCCTGTGCATACACACACAGTTCTGTTCAATAAGTTAACAAGCTGACAGAGGGTACTGCTAAGCTGTGCTCTAGGTGCAGCCCAGCCCTGTGTCAGCAGGCCACTGTTGACCATGATGCGTGTGTGTGTGTGCGCGTGTGCGCGTGTGCGTGTGTGTGCGTGTGTGCGTGTGTGTGACCATGCATGTTTTTGGGAGGCTGCTGTTGATGTTACTTCCACTCCATCTCCCTCATTACTTGCGGTCACTTGGAGCGTACGGTCGTGCTGGACGCGAAGCATGCTGTGTTTTGGCTTACGCAGTACGCTGTGTGTGTGTGTGTGTGTGTGTGTGTGTGTGTGTGTGTGTCTTTGAGGAGATGGCTTGGTGCTTGTGGGCTGCAGTTACTGTAGCTTTTGCCTGTTTGTTATCCCCCCCCCCCCCCCCCCCCCCTTGTTATTCACACAGCATGCATATTGCAGTTTTTCTGCTGGCTCATCCAACAGCATGTGTTTAGAAGATGTCCTCTCCTCACCCACTTTAAAAGATTCCTCTTGTGCTCTGTTTGGATGTGTCCTAGGTCTGCACTGGGCCTGTACTGGGAGCCCAGGCTGGCTCCTTTACATCTATCTCTTGAATCTTTCAAGTGTTGTGTCCAGAAGGACAGAATAATACATGAATCATCATCCACCAAAGGAATTACCAGTAGAGACTTTGAGAGAGACACTTAGAAAACTGACTTGAGCGACGCATTAAAAATAATTGGATGAGTAGAATTTGGAGAGAATTTGAATTTTGGTGTAATTCCCTTTGAAGTGACAGCAATGTGCGGCAGCATCCGGCCTTAGTCTGCACAGAGATTGTTGGCACGTTGCTTGCACTGAAGCTCCACCAAGCCTAAGGTGATAATGCATTTCTTGTGTTCCTGTTAGAAGTGGACACTGAGGGCTAGCTCTCACTCTCATGTGTGTGAACAGGAATGCTTAGCACTACTCGGAGGAGAGAAGGAGGAGGGAGAGATACTGTGTTAGGGGAGTCTGGTGGGAAATATTTAAATAAAGGAAGGGAATTTGCCACACTTTATTTCCAAGAAAATGTTGCAAGTGAAGGACAGATGAGGAGAGCAAGGAGAAAAAAGCTTGTGACAGAAATACAAACGTGAATTAGGGATATGGCGCGAAAGGGGATTTAGAGAAGATTGAAAGAGTGTATGCAGGAGGCAGCTGGTGAAGTGGAGGCAGAGATGGAGTAAAGAGTTGGTGAAGGGGAAGAGAGGCGGAAATAAAGAGAGAGCGAAGAGCTGAGCTGAGAACAGGTGTAGCCGGTACTAGTCTACAATTTTCGCCCCTGACAAGAATCAGTGGTACAAGAGTAATGCTGTCGACTCTCTGTACACTTAACAAGAGAGGCTGGATTCTGTTGGGATTTAAAATGGGAATGACAATAAGAATTGGACTGATTTGCTACTTTCAAATTTAGGCAGGGATTCCAACAGCAGCATCTCCTGGTTAATCCTCAGCAGCGACTGGTGGAAGTGCAGGGAGTGGAAAAGAAAGTCAGAGTGACAGAAAGGATGTTCAGCTTAGCAAAGGGTTCTTGATCACTTTCAACCAGCAACTGAAATCAAACATTCATTGGCTAACCACGTAATTTTTTTGTTTTATTGTGTAGCTTCTGTGCTAAAAATCTGAAGGAAGCAGGAACGCTTTATTCCATCAGACTTAATTCCATAAAATATTTCTGTGACAGAGTGCCTTTCTTCTTCTATGACTGTATAAACTGTTTATTGCTTCTGGGGCATCCAGCTGCACAAAATGATCCAAATTGAATAAACAAGTTAATTAAATAAAATCAAGAACTAAATGTTTGAATACAAAACACGTAAAGAAATAAACTCCAAACTTACAAGACAAGTGTGATTAATATACATTCATGAATTAATTTACCATTTTTTAAAGTTGAATTCTTCTAAGCTCTAAAGCTGGGGGGGGAACACCTCATACTGAATTGCTCCTCCATTATAAAGAAGTAATCATAGACTATATGTTATTTTGTTTTACATCCTTATAAAATAGCCAGTGTCATTTGAAGGACATTTCTAAGAGCTTCAAAGTACAGTGAAAGCTAACAACATGGGTGGAGTTGACCCTTTACTCCTTCGGTGTTAGAGCCATAATCCCTGCTCACTGAGATATAGATGATGCCCTCTTGGGGAACCAGTCATTGGGTCTGCGGAGAGTTATCATAACCCCAGGAAGCACTTAGAGCCCTGAACTCTTGGCCTCAAAAAGCCTGTGCAAAGCAGTTTCACTGTGATGGTTCTCTTAGTGGCTTTGCGTGCTCACAGTATCTTAACAAAGCCTGGTTTCAAACCTCAATACATCTAAAAGCTTTGGGTGTTTGGTCAGATTCCAAGCAGAGTTGTTGTGTGACCAGCTGTAACAAATGGTTAATGAGCTCTGTGATCCAAATAAATCCAAATTCCATTTTTTTCTAATTAACAAAAGTTTTCAAATTTCTTAGCAGCAAATCACACCACTCTTGATCAGTAACTTCATTCATGATCATAATTAATCCCAGTTACCTTTTATACGATTTAAATTTTTCATTTATTCATAATTTATCTTTATTTTTTAAACATTTATTAGTAGTCACGGTTAAGCTCCATAACTAATCAAATGTTAATGCATTAAAGTTTATTTCGCAATGTGAGAAATACTGCAGATTATAATATTTTAAAAATCTTTGGACCATTTTGGGGATTTTCCTGAATTTTGACTAGTGCTGTACCCCTCTTTACTATCATGATAATAGTTTCTATTATTATGAGTTGTTGTTTTATTTTTGTTTATGCATTGATTCTAAGATCTATCAACTCGGTAACTAATTTTACTGTTCAAAACGTGATCCTAGATGGTATAAGTACTGCCACATTTTTCCATGGAATCTTTCTCAAGCTTTCTCAATTTTTTTTGTTTGAATTAAACATTTTTCCTCCTGTTTTTTGGGTAGACAGGAAGGTCAGATTTGTGTTTATTTTAAACATCATGTGAGATTTCTTTCATTTCTAGTTAGCAGAGATTTTGTTTGTTATTTTGGAGTACCCTGAAGTCATTGCTTCCATTCTATTGATTATCTTTCTAAAATACGTATCTACTTAAACATTTGATCTATTGTTGTAAAAAAAAAAAAAAAAAAAAAAGCAAAATAAATAAAAAACATAAAAATAAGATGAATTAAAAAGTGCGGGATGTGATATAAAGTATTTGATTTTGGTTTGATTTTGAAGAATGTTTTAGATATCATTAAATACATTAAGTTTTGATTATTTAAACATCTTTGTTTTCAGATGTTCTGTAAATTCACCACTGACGTTATCTTTAGATTTCATTCTTTGAAACTGAACATGATCTGAGTTTCCAAATAGAACATTAAAGGTTTTCTACCTTTTCTGTTAAGTTTTGGTATCTTGTATGTGACCTGTGATCTTTACATATGTTTTCTAACCACTCCTAAAACATTTTGATGTTATGTGGACGGTGTTAAAACGATGTTATTGTCTATCATGGGTGAAACTCAGAGGCCATGTACTTAAAGAAGGTAATTGGTAAACACCTCAAAGAGAAATTAAAATCAGGTTCAAACTTTTCTCTCTTTAAAGAAAAATAAAGCTAAATATTAAAAACTGGGGAACTGTTAGTACGTATTTTCATTGATTCATTCATCTTGATAATTTTGTGGACATATCTTTAAATTGTGTCAACCATCTCACAGTAATTCTACTTTTGGGTCTGTGAAGCTGTAACCTTATATGGGTGAAGTACCTAAGTAGTAGCAGATCTGTATTTGGATAGGAGCCAACTATATGTTGTCAGCAACTGTTTGCTAGACAGAGAGTCTACATCTGATACGTATACAAATCAGTGTCATGTCATCTTTATTGTTTTATAGTGATGTACCCAAATGGAAAGGAATTTGTGGGCTGTACCTTCTAGCAGAATATAAGCCACACTGTGTGATGAAGACTTGGCCATTTTGCCATTTTGCCATTTTGCCCATGATGGCCACTTTGCCAATGATTGTCAATGATTGTGAGATCTTGATCAGCATGGGTCAGCGATGGTCTGCACCTTGTCAGCCATGTGTGTTGTGTTTCTGTGTTGTCTGACCATGGCTGAAAAAGATGATCCACAGTCTGTTTCACGATTTTATAATTGTCCATCTCATACAGAAATAACCCCCACCTAACACTACTGAAACCTTGAATGGCTATGATTTACTTAAGCAATAATAAACCTAACACTAGCCTGTGCTTTTCTTCTCTTGTATCTTCTTCCTTTAAAAAACCTGCTTTAAAATATTGCAGTAATATCACTGTTGTGAAGCAGCTATAAACAAAGGTGATTTTCTTTCTCTGTGGTAGACACTAAAGTTTTATGAATCTTGAATATTTTAAAGCAGATATTTTAAAAAGCAAAAGATACAAGAGAAGAAAAGCACAGGCTAGTGTTATGGGATGTAAAGGGACCAGGGAAGTGTGAGTTCATAGAAAACACTATATGGCTGACAAGTCATATGGGACTTCTTTACAACTCTGATTTAGACTCCGCGACATCTCCCCGGGATTGTGATGCACAAACAGAAGCTCTGTGTATTGAATGATGGAGCCCTAGTTTTACTCGGGCCCTCCTTAGCCAGTCTGCACTCCAGGAAAGCCTCTGTTTGACTTATTATGAACTCAAAATGGCTTCTTCTGACGTGTGTGTGTGCATGTAACATGGCAGTCGTGAGTAAACCAGTTGTCCTGAAGCTAAAATGGACACGCACATTAAGGAGCAGTCGCGCAGTGCCTGTGGTTTTACACAAATGGAGAGGGGTGCCAATCCGTCCCCTCCTGCTCCACACTCATGGCTTCCAGGAAGAGTTGTCATTCCGCTGTGTCACTTTGTCACTCACTCACTCCTCCTTCTCTTCTTCATCTAATTTCCACCCTGCACTCCTCCATCCATCATCAGCCTCCTCCGCCTCTGCATGGCCTCCACCTGTTCTCCCCTGCAAACGCCACCCCCCCCCCCCTTGCTCCTTCAGAAAGTGTGTGTCTGTTGCTTGCACAACCCCCCCCCCCCTTGCCTGCCTTGACTTGTGATGTGTGGCAAGCCTTAGACAGACCCTAGCCAATGACGGCGACACGGGGAAATGTGGTGGGGACGTTGTTGTGACGTGGCTATGGGAATGGGGACAGGAGCAGCTCTGAGGGAGACGAGGAAATGTCAGTGTAGGAAGAGGGTCAGCACATACACACATACACACACTTGACTTTACTGACACTTCAACACTTTTACACACTTAACTGAATACAGTTCAAACCAGCACCGTTGACATTATCCAACTCCTTCCCCCTTTTTTGTGTGCCTACTCTTTCCCTTCATATTACTCTTTTTCTCTCCTCTTTTTATGCTTTCTATTTTCCCTCCTGCCCTCTCGCCATGTTTCACACTGTTCTCTTTTTTTCCGTTTCTCAACCATATCCCTTTCTTCCCTTTTTTTCCTCCCTCCCTGCTTCTCCTTCCCCCCTCCTGCAGAGCCCACAGTGAACCCATCCAATGCTGGCGTGGTGGCAGGAGCTGTGATTGGCTCCCTGCTGGCTCTCCTTTTGGTTGCCGCTCTCATCGCCGTGCTTGTCACCCGTAGCCGCAGGCAACAGCAGGGCTACCGCGCCAATGGCGGCGGCGACATGAAGACGCGCATATTCGGGGGCGGAAAGAAGGCCAGCAAGAACGGCACAGGTGGAGGCACGGGGAGCAGCGGCCTCGGAGGTGGCAACAACAATGGCCCAATCTACGTCTACAGCGAGAGCTCCTCCCACCAAGGCCTCGGAGAGAAAAACAACCACCACCAGCCGCTCACCATAGGGGGCCGGCCTGAAGTCGTTGCAACTACTCCCACGGCCCAGGACATCCTGCTGAGCAATGAATTAGACGATGCAGAGAGAAGGAAGTTTGATGAGCTGGAGGAGGATGAGAGGTATGACCACTTCTCTGGAGGGGCACCTATCCTTCAGCTTCGCCCTCCAAATGACCAGGACAATATGATTGGAGACTACATTGACGATGACATGGAGTCCCAGCGGGACGGCTCGGTCATCTCTCGGACTGCTGTTTACGTATAAAGCAGGAGGAGAAAGAACGGAATGGAGGAGGAGAGAAAAAAAAATGGAGTTGATGGTGGATTCCTCCTGAGGATTTTTTGGCTCCGTGGTCTTATCCATGTTTGATTGAAAAAAGAGAGAATTATACCACTTTTATTTTTGAAAATTGATTTTAAATATAGCTGATTATTAATCACAGTGAAGCCCCCAGTATGGACAGAATGAACAGGAGGGTTTTGTTGGAATATTCTGAAAGGATCTTTGCTGTAAATTTGTCTCTTAGAACTGGAAGGAGAAAAAGAAAAAACCTGTCTCCCACTGTTTCAGCTCATGCTATCACTATCACTGGAACCTTGACAAGAACTCTTGACAGACAAAAGAGACAAACTGTGTAGTGTGGGAATAGGATAATGGAATCATGATACAAGCTTGGCTATAGAGGAGGCAAACACACTTGCAAATTCACTCTTATCTTCACCAAAACAGCGGAAGTGGAAAGGCTTGTCAAGCCAGATACATATTGCCTGCTTGTCTCAGTCCTCCTCCTGTGAAGAAAAAGTTTTTTTGTTCTGGTTCTGCGTTGTGCTATGACAGCTGCTGGCTTAGTTAGGAGCAGGTGATGGGAAGGTAACATTGGAAGGTATAGACAGTTGCCATCATGAAATATAGAAAAGCGACAAATGCTCCTCTTAAACGTAAAGAACTTAACAAAAGACCTAAAAAAAACAAAAAAAAAAAACGTGAATTTGCTGCTCAAATAGAAGTCCAGCTGAGAGTTTGTAGAGACTTCTTAACAAGGTATTCACATACAAACTTTTGCAATGTGCCTAGAGGAAAGAGACGGTAAACAAAAAAACCAGGGAATGAAGTGTAGCTGATCTGACAGGGTCAGGGATGGAGAGAGGGATGCAGGAGACAGGAAAGCAAGAGAGAAGCACGTCTCTCCTTCTTCTCTTCCTCCTCATCCTCGTCTCCTCAGAGCGCTCCTGACAGGAGGAGCTTGATTGGTAATGAGCCGTGAAGTCGCTCGCTTTAGCTGGGACCAACAGATTGCCACCACTTATCGTTTATGACGTGGCAGTTTCCTCCTCCTCCCACCACCACTTCTATCTCTCCCTCTCTCTCTTTCACTCTCTCTCCTCATCCCTCTCTCCCGTTGTTTATGGGGAGTTTATGATTTATCCAGGGCAGTGTCGAGGTCAGGGCCACAGAGAGCAGGGGGAGTATTTTACTGCTCCTGATGTGTCAAGCGCCCCACTAACTCTACCCCAGCGCGGCCTGCCATGACATGCAGGACTGACTAATCCACCTGGAGTGGCCATGCTCACTCCGCTGCATGGACGCTCCCGTCTCCTCTTATATTTAGTAAATGGCTGGCAAATCTGAAAACCCCTTCAACATAAGAACCATGGTTGCTTGGATAGATTTTCAATTACATCCTCTAATATTTCTTTCCATTAGCGGATGTTGCTTAATGTGGTGAATTGATCAGGAGATGTAAAAGGTCCAAATTGACGCTATGGGAGTCATATTGACTAACAGGCAGCAACTGGTGAAACGGTCCTTTATGATGCAGCTTCAGGGCAGATTGTCTCCTGACTGTTAATTTATCCTTTTAACGAGTCATTGGAGGCCTGCTAAGACAAATATTACTTGTGGCTACTGTACACAGCTTTCTTTTCGGGCTCTGTGTACATTTAACATGCCACACTGTTTGTGTAGCCTCTGATGACTGTGATGGACAATCTTTAGGAGAAGCTCTGTTGTAGCTCTTCTAATCATGGATTTTTCTGGCCTTCTAATCAGCTCCCCTTTGACCCTCTGGGAATCCGGTGAGAGCAGTTTTTTTTGATGACTGTACTGACCTCCTGTAAGGTCCAACTAAGCTGGGTTGCAGTTCGCTGCAGGTCATGAGGTCAAACACTGGGTGACCCATTGCCAAGGGCAAGAAATGACTGCGCCTGCATCTGCTAACATAGCTGCTTGTGACCTTGAACTTTGGATGTTAGAAACACTCTTGTGCAGTTCAAGTATCAGTCAGGGCAAGACTGCATGTGTTTGCCATTGTGATAGCAGTAAACCCTCAGAGAGAGAACGGGAGAGAAATGGAGGAGGCAGAGGACACAAGCAGAGAACGCTTTCCCTGTTTTAGCACCGTCTAGCATATTGTAAGTCAGTGTGTTCAATAGGATTATCGTCTAATGGCCTTAGCTTATACATAACCGCAGCTCCTGTCAACCTGGGGTACAGAAAATTTACAGAGCACGGCTGATTTGCCACAACCACTCAAACTTAAAATGTATTACTTATTTTTGCACTTGTATGTGTCCATCGATACAATGAGAAATCAGTGTAATATGTGGTTTTTGGGGTAAAAGTGGCAACATAAGGGACAAAACTGTTGTATGTAAATTTTGGTGTGAGGTATATGTGTACTATATATATGTAAGCATCTTTATTTTTCTTGTGAAAATGTGGATATTTATAAAAATGTAAATATCAGATCGATGGAGCCAGTGTTGTGGAAGTGAAGAGTAAGGCGTTGGTTGGAAAGTAAAAAAAAAAAAATAAAAAAGAGTCTCAGAGGTCTTCAGAATGTAATTTTTAATCTCATGAAAACCTCTTTGGTTTGGTCGTGGTGGTGTTATAGAAGGCAAGTTTAGTTTATTTCTATAGCACATTTCAGCAACAAGGCAATTTAAAGTAGACAATACACACAACATCAAAAAGCATCATGACAAAGGGCAGAAAAACACATAAGAGGACATTCAAAAATCATTCCTTAAAAACTTAAATATCAAAATATAAGCAGCTTATAACGAAACTAAAATGAAAAATAAGTTTATATAAAAAATAAGTGACACAGTTATAGTTCAAAATCTTATTAAAATTAATGTATAAAAATCGTTTAATGACAGGCAGCCGTAAACGGGAGTCATCAACTTTCTTTGCTGAAGAGTTTCAGCAGACCTGCCGATTTCTGACAGTTGTTTCAGATGTAGGGAGAGAATAGATACTGAACACTTCTCCGTGTTTGGATCTGACTCTGGGGACAGAAAGCAGACCTGTCCCACAACCGGGTGGTCTGGATGGTTCATTGTTAATCAAAAGGTCATTCATGTATTTTGGTCCGAAACCATTCAGAACTTTAATCAACCAGCAGTTATACATCAAACTGATCTAACAGAGCGGAATTTATATAAAGCCTAAAAGTCCATTTATATTGCAGGAAAAAAAATATATAAATGCTCTCTTCTTTTTTGTTCGATTCCTCATTGTCCGCCTTTCCACATTATAAGCACAAAATGTTTTTTGCCCAATTGGCTTCTCCTTCTTGACAGACACTCTGCCAATGCAAAAATACCCACAATACTTATAATTTATCAGGTAGACCGTGAACACACAGGCAATGCTTGTTTTGCATCTGACTCAGCTGTGTGTGCGCGTGTGTGTACAGTGGGTGTCAGTGTGTATTTTGGTGATGCTTTGGGGGCTTTGGGACATCTCTCTCTGCCATTTGGGCTGTAACCTTAGTAGCCGACCTTTGTCACCATGGAAAACCTAGGGAAGTGAAGGTATTATTGTGCATTTTGGACAGCACACTGACTCACACACATATATACACACTATACACATATATACGCTGAATGCAGAGAAACATTCGCCCACACACAAACACCCCTCAGTCACTCTCATTATGCTCACTCCCACAGCCAAACTGTGCAGAAGACACCTCATACCTGACAACTCTGCCATCTCCTGACACAAGCCCACACGAATACGCTCGCATAGCTGCACACAAGTGCACACACAAACACACTTTTTTGTCTTTTCCTTTTCTTGCTCAGTGGCTCTGTCATGACTTGTACGCAGTCCTGTTACTGTGGGAAGAGCCTCAGCATGATATGTCCCCCTGCTCTGCTGCTTTCTATTCCCCGCAACTTGTCCGACTACATCCAAATCCATGACCACGTAGTAGAACCGAGGCAGGTGCACACTTAGTGACACACGCCTTTCACCCAGTGTAAGAAAACACAGGCTTTTCAGGAAACTGTTTGTCCCCTCTGCATTTGTTCTACACAGGAAATGCAGATTTCACAAAAAATGCCCCTCTGCTGACCTCCATCCCCTTTCAGATCCCTTTGAATGCTTTTAGAGAGTCACAACTTCCCACTCACCTCCCAAATTGTGTTTTTTTTTTTTCCACTCCAGTCACCTTCGCCACTATGACCACCTCCACAAACAGACACTGTTGCCACCCACCAAGTACAGGCCTGTCAGACAAATTGCTTTTAGAGAAATCCACGATCCATGTCTGGGTCTAGCACAAGGTTAGATAGTGTAAAAAAATAAATAAAATATATTTCACAAGAAAGGTGGCTCCAAACATCTGATGATTAATCAAAGCCTTAACATCTCCCATCTCACTTGCATAAAAAGAAGAAAAGGAGAAATCCTTCCTGTGTACATAGTATAAATATGTAGCAGAGAAAAGAATTACTAATTTATGGTGTCACGTTTGTGTATTTCTCAGTGACAGCAAGCATGAAGGATTTATTTTCTCCTATTACAGTTTCTCTTCTTCTCTGTTATTTTGCAGTGCTTTATAATTTATGTTTTCGGAGTGCTTTATTCTTGAGTGCTGCGCTGTGATTGCTGCCAGAAACTGGCAAAATGTGCTTCTTCTATACAAATGAACAGACACAGTCTTACCCCCAAAAATGTGCTTTTTTATTATTAGCATTATTGACTGCTATGTGTAACTTGTCTTTCCTTTTTTGTGTTTTTTAATTTTGAATTTATTTTGTTTGTTTGGAAAAAAAAAGAAATTGAATTCAAACTGTTGTCAACATTTTGTTGTGTCTTTCTATATTTTTTCGTATTTTGTTGCTATTAAAGATTTCTTGATTTTTAAAATGTTCCAGTGTGGCTCAGCCTGGTGTCTGTCCACCCCCCCCCCCTTTCCTTGTGTCCTTCAACACTTAAGGTGAGCTAGAATGACCGAAGATCTAGATTGAAAAGAAGTGCAAGTCATTGATTCTCACTGATTAGATTTATAGATTAATTGATCGGGATATGAAGTGGCCTCTCTGTCTCTTGTCAACCATCCTTCACACTACAGACACACCACCCCTCCTCTGTTTTTCCCCCACTCTCATATCCTGGTCAGTCTGTTTGTCTCATTTCAGTTGTTATAAATCTGTGTGTGTGTCAACAGACCTGAGATAACAGGTTTAAAGCAAACTGAAAACAGGAATAGGAGATTCCATTTTGTGGATTACAATTGTCCTGCACTTAAGCTCTGCCTCCTCTGTCTGATTTGTGTGTGTCCTGGTTGGCTGATTTGAACTTGCTGCCTTGGTAACAGGTATGTAGGAGACTTCTGTACTTCTTTAAAGGGCACTTTTTTTTTTTTGACTGAGCATACAGCTAATGAAGAGAGATGATACAAAGCGCACATGCATGCTCTTATTTCAAGATGCATATATATATATATATATATATATATATCATTAAGTTCAGCTGGGCGTCTTCGCCTCACACTGTGCATAAACACATACTGAGACAGAAAGGATGGAGTTGAGGAATGTGGTGATGTAGCTTCAGTGGTTTTCCTGGAGAGAGGCAGTTTGTGTTTTCAGTGGGGGAATGTGCAGGCCAAGCTGAAACTGGGTAAATGGAGCGCTGCTCAAAGGCTGCATTGTTTGAACTCGGACTAAACCAAACTGGTTTGGTCAAATTTTAACAGAAGGGCGTGCAGAGGGCTGTCTTTGTGTGTACAGGTTTGTGTACTCCACTGAATGTGTGTGCTCATGCATGCATGTGCACCTGCCTTATTTGGTTTACATGTAAGCAGCCTCTATGTGTGCACACCAAATGATACAATTCAGTTCTGCTGTCAAACTCCAAAACATGGCGAATAACAGTTTGTTTATGGTGGTTATGGCAGTGAGTGCTCTGTGTTTGCCTGCTGCTTTGATGCGGTCATGTATCTGTGTGTCATTCTGGCTTCTTGTCGCAGTTCATTTTTGTTGCAGGCTTCTTCTGTCAATGCACAGCTATTTACTGCGAGTCCAGCCTACCATCTGGCCCCTCTAATTGCTTTGGATTCGAGGCTGGTGAGATAGAGCGCACACACACACACTCTGACTCCTTTGGTTTTTTTAGTTGCATGTGAAAGACTCGAGCACAGCAGACAGGCTTTTAAGCTACAAGCAGTAATAAGAGCTTGTGCATCACTGTTGTTTGGACAGTACATTTGTCACAGACAAAAGTGTGCGCCTCATGTAAGAGCAGAGACCCATGTAACTAAGAACCTAGCCTATTTGAGCCTTGAGCAAATAACCTGGATCTGAAGCCAAAGTGACAGCCGCTACGCTGAGCACCACCACTGTGTTCGACATTAGCGTACAGTGATGAGACACGGTGCAGAGCCCCTGGGCTATCCAGCTAGCTGGTTGTGGCCCTTTTTATACCAAGTTGTGCTTATGCGTAGGCATCTATTAAGCAGAGAATGAGCATGCAAGCTTGTTTGGTCAAACAGCATGCTGAAGAAGAAGGTGTTTAGGCACCCGCTGTGTGCTCTGGTGCCGGCTGATGCGATTTCCACAGGGTATTTGTGTGTTAAGGGGTTTATGTGTGATATGTGATAGTTATCAGATTGTTTGCCATGTACTAGCTCTACCATGTGCTGACTGTGCATTAAATGTTGTTTCACACATGTCTTTTTAAATTACTTAAAGGTTCTATATGTAACTTTTTACATGTATAAATCGCTTTTTATCTCCCATTAATAAGCGAACGGTTAACTGATGTGAAAAAGTAGATGTTCACTGTTTATCTGTGTTGCCTGTATAAAAATTTTCCCCGGGTCGTATTTTTCGCGAAAGCTGCAGGAAGTGACATTTTATGCGCGTTCTCAACGTCCTCCTCGCTCCACTCTGCTTACAGAGATCAACAGTACAAACTCATCACACACTCCCGGTCTTCACCTGCACAGCCAGAGGCCGTCTTCCACACACTTCTATCCGCCCTAGGAGCTCTCAAAGCTCTCAAAGGCAGACAAACTCATCACACACTCCCGCTCTCAGCCAGGGCCTGCAGAGACTGTCGTTTGTAGGATGGAGAATGAATCTAATATGGAATCTGTTAGTACAAATATACGACCGGCCTCAAGCACAACACAGACTCCTTAACAGACTTTCACATGTGTATGACCACTTACCACCTCTGTAAACATTATGCCGGTAAATATCCAGTGTGTCACCGCCGATGATGATGCTCGTTTGTGTACGTCTGAGCACGTATGACGAGCACGTGAGCAACAGGTTACTGGTGCAGTTCGCCAAATGGCCATGCGGTATCGCTACAAACACAGTATTTTTTTAAAGTTACATACAGCCTCTTTAATATTTGACTTCAAGCACTGGCAGCTACAAACACACTGTTGATTTACCATCTGATGCTGTGTTTGTTTGTATGGGTGGTAGGGATTAGCACACAGACCCACTTTACACTCTTCCCTGCTGATAACAGCAAACACAATGCTCCTCATTTAACCTCTTAACCCTCTGGCTCTAGGCCTGACTAATAAATCCCAGAGTGAATGATGAATGGCTAGGACCGTTGAATGGATGTGTGAGTGATGGTTGCAGTGACCCATGCCTTCACAGGGATTAAGACAAGTCTCTACTTCTGACCTCAATTATGAAAGTAGGCTCTTGTATATTTTCTATTTGCGTTAATGCGGCTGGCTTTTCTCTATCCTGCGTGTGGTGAAGTTCCAGATCTCAAGCTGGGTGTGTCTTGCTATTACTGAAAGATTTGTATCAAACACTTAATCTTTTAACAGACAGTGATAGGTCTCTCATTATTTTAGCTCTGCAATCCAGCCCATTGGTTTGAGTTATAGCTTTTAGTAAAGTACATAGTCCTCAGTCATCTGACCTCAGTCTAAGCATGTTTTTCATTTGCTGAAGACCAGACTAGAGGAGAAAATCCCCTAGGACAAGAAAAACATGAAGATGGCTGCAGCACAGGCCCAACAGTACATCACAAGGGAAGATAACAAGCGCCTGGTATTCTCTCTGGGTGAAGATGACTTTTTCAAAGCTTGTCTTAACTTTGTACATTTGCTTTCTTGCCCTATATAAGCAGGCCAGCCAGGCAGCAGTGTATTTAGCCAAATGCATACTTCAGCATGCTGACATGCTCTTTAACGGCCCTTGCATGATTGGCAGGTGTCATTTTTACCTTGTTAATTATCATGTTTTTTTCTTACGCAGCATGCTAATATTTCCTAATAAGCACTTACCACAAAAAGGCAGATGAGTCATTTGCTTGCGATTACTTTAAAGCCTAATTTTGTCTCGATGACCAGATGCCGTTTCAAAGGTGTTGATAAGACCAACATTTTTGCAAAAAGTCCCGATGGCTGATTAATTAAATCACAAAGTTGAAATTCAATCATGTCTGTATAGGATCTTTCTTTCATGTCATACTACAAGTTTCTTCTGTCTCTAAAGGATGACTGTTGAAATGGCAAACCGAAAGAGTTCAAAGAGTACTTTTTAAAGGGGCTGTAGATACAACAAATCATTTTTGAGGCATTTCACTCAAAACTTAATATGAATGTAATGGAAGAAAAGAATGTTAAGTTTAATTTGCCAACTCATACCTTTGATATAGGGATATACAATGTCATGGAAAAAATGTAGCACAAGGTACAAACAGGACTATAAAGTAGAATGCATATTATTTCCAAAATCATTTCAATTAATTGTCTCACATAATCATTTGTTGCCTTCTCTGGCGGTACAGCTCACTTCCACACTGTTTTATTGAGATTTAAATTAAATCAATATTTAAATAGTCTATACTGGGTTATTATTTTCATGACTTCTGAGCCAGTTTGTGACACATTTAGGCTTGTTGACAATTCGGGAGTTAATATATAGAGCTTTTCTTTTAACGTAAAATTAGGTTAAGGGGATTTTCACAAGATGAAGTGCCATTGTTTTTTAGTGACAGGATAAAAATGTATTTCTGTCTCTACCCAGTCTTCTCTTAGTTTGGTTTCTTTTTTTAATATTTTTGATGTCTTTGCTTTCGTGAAGGCATTAGCCACAGGCAACAATTATTCATACACTGTTTACTCTTGAAGCAGGTATTACCTTATTACTTCAAATGTTAATGACATGCTGATGAAAATTAGAGCTCTTCCACGCTTTAATATGTACTTATAATGAAGTGTTAGAGAACGGTGAGCTGGTTTGATTGACATCAATTTCGAAATGCCCCTAGGAAAGAAACCCTCTTTTTAAAGTAAGGATCATATTTCATTACCAAAGAAGGTGCTTAAAAATACCAGACTGTACTTCTTCGAAACCAGGTATTATTATCATGTCAAGCAAGGTGAACGCAGAGGACGTTACATTTGTAAATAATACCAGGACATTGGAAATTGTATAATTTCTCTTGCTCAAGCGGTAAATGATAACATCTGATCTTCTGGCTTCTGGTCTTCAGGTTTTGTTAAAATGTGTGTCCGCTGTGCACAAACACACACACTCCTGTAAGAACTCAGCCAGGCAGAAAGACAGACAGGAGAAGTGGATGCTCGTGTTTCCCCTTAAGGCCCTTGGGCAGTCTCTCTTCCAGCCCGTGCTGACAGAGCTAAAGGGTAACTGGGTGGTTGCAGTGCATTGTTGGCCAATTGCTGGGAGGGCAGAGAAGGGCAGAGAGAGAGGGAGAAAGAGTGGGTAGCATGGAGGGAGGGAAAAGAAGGTGGGGTGGGGGGGGGCGGCAAGGGAGGAAATCTGAGGCCTCATGTATTGGCAGACAAGAGACTATACGGTGTATAAATTTAACAGTGACTAATACAAGATTAAAATCAAATAGGGGAAAAGAGAAGACAAAAGGAGGAGAGTAGAGGACAGAGAGAGCAAAAAGTAGAACAGAGGGAGGGAGACGAAGCCTGAATAAAGAGAGTGGAGACGGCTGAGTGAGGGAGGAGGATGATGAGGGCCGAGTTGTTGCAGCTGTATTGCTGTAACTTCTTGTTTGTGTTAGTGTATGTGTTTCTGTGTGAGGAAGACGGAGAGACAGATTGGGAGGGAAGCTTTGACGTCCTCAAAAAGCCTCGGACCTCGACACACCTGCACAAACGCCCTCAATCAACAGATGAAGGCTGCAGCAAGCGTGCATGCTTGTTTGTCAGTTAAATAAGCCCTCCAAGGTCTTCATGCTGGGACTTACCTGGAACAAATCCTGTTGTTGGAAATGTGAAAACAAAGAACATTGCGTGAATGCATTATGACCACCAGGGAGGGTAGCTTCAAGCTAAGAGTGCATGTGTCTATTAGTGTGTGTGTGCGCGCGCGGGTGTGTGTGCATGACTTTTGTGTGTATAAATAAAATAGATTTATATCAGGGAAGTAATAGTTTGTTGCTGCTCCTAAGAATAGATTCTGTGACGGAAATGATTTTGATGCTGTATGCAAGCCTCTGTGTGTGTGTGTGTGCGTGAGTGAGTGAGTGCATGTGTGTGTGTGTGTCTCATTTCGTGTATTTGCCCTGGAGTGCTTTGCAGATCAAATGCACTTGCTGTTTAATTCACCGTCTCAACAGGCAGCCCTTACAAAGTACATGCACGCACCAGCCGCGCACCAGCACACGCACGTCTGCATAACCTCAGACATAAACATACAGAATGGGAGATGAATATGGAGATAAAGACGAAATAAGTCTGCAAATATTTGGTCTTGGAGACTCAAGAGAGTCTTCTGGGGACTGCCGAGTCCGTAGTAAATTGTGGATGATTGTGCTCCTGTTCATCTGTGCATGTAACGGCTGTGCAGATGTTCGCCTGCCTGGTGGTACCAACTCTGCATGCAAATGTATGTTTCCTTCTGTGTGGGAGTTCTTGCAAATGTTTTGTGAGTGCTGTTCAACAACCAGTGTTTGTGCTGCTCTTGTCTTTATACTCATGAGATGTCATGCAATTGCGTCAGAATTGATGAATCATTGTGGAAAAGCATGACCCAAGCTATTTGAATCAAACTAGTCTGCACAATCGTGAACAATTTCTGTGTGTTCAGGGCAAAATGGCTGTAATCACTGTCAACATTTTAATAGGAATAATATATATAAATACATATCAATCCAACCATGATTAATATTCTCCACTGTTATGCATTACATCGGACTTCAAGAAAACAGCAACCCATATTTTCATTTAAGACTTAACATGTATTTTTTGATTACATTTTGAATAAGATAAGACATATTTTCCCTGTGGTTAATTTATATTTCCCTGTACAATTATTAGGCCTCCCCAATATGAGAAAAATATGCAATGTGTGATAACTGTTTTGGTCGGTTACTGTTTTGTAACAAAAAGCGATAAACAAATATAAAAAAGGAGATATTAGCCGTAACTCAGAGTTGATATGTTTATTTGAAGTTCTTCCTGTTTTACACAATACCTGTTTGCAACATGTCCATCCTGAATCCTACAAATATATATATATAAAAAAAAAAAAAAAAAGCAGTTTATTTTTTATTTTTTTAACTACGTAATTGGCACCAGTTAATAGGAGGGTAGCTGGGTAGCTTGAGCTTCATCTGTCCAAATGGTGTGAAAGCACGGCCATTAAACCCCGGCCTCCATCCAACAGGTGAAATGTACGCATGCAGAGAGAGAAGTATTGCTTGTTAACATGACATTATATTTGTATTTATTATGACATATTCAGACATTTGAGTTGTGTTCATAACAAATGCTCATATCCTGTTATTAATGAAATTGTGATAAATTGCACAGCCATAGCAATAACACATACACAATACAAAATATTACACATATATTAATACAGTCTATTAAAAAATAGTTGTAGATATTGTATTTTAACATCATGTTATATCATGAATCATATTTTAATTTAAAAGTATTGTTACTCCATTGTGTACTGTGTGTATGTAATGTATAACACACACATAAGTGTATACTTAAATACAGTGTATTACTTTTATTATGGGCATTGACTGAACCAGAATATGATGTGTGTCACTGTTCTAATGTGACATTGTAAAAATTAAATACATCACATTTTCCACAATGACAGCTCAACACTGATGTGCTTCATAATTTGGGAAAAGTCATTTGTAGTTCTCGTTACGATTTCAATTAGTGTTGATGAAAGATAAGATTGAGTCCTTAAGCAGCTCTTTCCCATTTCTGCGTCTCCCATGTTGTACATAGAGTATACTGAAGTGATGGAACGGTCTGAACCGTGTGCCTCCATCAGCACTCCACAGTGACGTTACCCCTTCAGGGTTCAAGTCCTCTCTGCTTTCTCTGTTTGAGATGTGTGTGTCTTAGTTTGCTCATGTGCATGTGTCAGCCCCTCCTTTTATATATCCACAGACGACGTCTCCACATCTCTTTTCCAGTAATCACTTCTTCTGCTCGTCCTCTTCTTTGACGCTGCTATCTTCTCATTGTCTGCTGCGGACTGGATGTTAGACCGTTGTGAATCTGTTTTGGAACGATGTGTGTGTGTGTCTTTATGTGTGTGTCTCTATATGACTGCATCCAACGCCGTCCAACCAGTCCTGGGGTGTGAAATCCTCTCTAATCATTCTGCCTGCTCTTTTTCTCATTTCCAAAGCATCTCCAATCACTTGTTATTGAACCCAGAGGCATCATTTAAAAGGGGAAATGCATTATTGATTTAACCCATTAATTATGCTCCAAGAAACTGAAATCTGCATGCAAAACATCAAACTCCTCGGAGATGCTAAGTCTTTGAGCTCTCAGACCCTGTCCTCTATTAGTGTGTGTGTGTGTGTGTGTGTGTGTGTGTGTGTGTGAGAGAGAGAGTGTGTGTGTGTGAGTCATACAGAACCAATGTGGTGACCACTGTGTCGCACCTGCTGAGAGACTCGCCTGTACGTCTTTGGATCCTTGTGAACCCCTCCTCTGTCACCGATTTCTGCTTCACCGCCTGTCACACAGCTTCACAGCCGAGGCATCATGGGTAACAGCCCCAGCTCACAGTTGAAGTGCACTACAGTGTAAAATGTGAGCAAGAGAATGAGTTGGAATAGGAGTATGGCTCAGCATTGACATGCAAAGCACAGCCAGACTGCACCCCTCATCCCCTGTCCATTTAGCTCTCAGCTTAGGGCAGAGATGGAATAAAATAGTCTTGAACGGACAAAAGGTCTTATCTTGGAGGAGGAAATTAAATGTTATTCAAATATGGCTTTTGACATCACAGGGGCCGTACGTGAAATGTTTACCAAAACAAGTCGATTATAGCTCTCACTAACATGAATGTGATGTGATCTCTGACACCTTGACAGTAATGACTGGTTCATCAGACCTCCTATTTGACCAGCTTTCAACTGGAGCAGCGAGCGGAAACATCAGCGAGGAATTACACTCTGTTCATTATGTGTACTAACTGGAATCCCTTTGTTGTCTGCTAACATCAGGGGTATGAACAGCAGACAATAGATAGCGCTAAAAGTGTGTGTGAATGCAGTTCCCATATTGTGATTAATTTATGTTCCAGTACATTTCAGTTTTCCTAAGTCATTACCCTCCCAAACGACTTGTTCCCGGGGGAATTCAGACGAAAAGCACTCTTAAAAACATGCATGCGCGGGTTCTATCTTCATATTTCTTTTCCGTTTATTGTCTTCAGAGGTTAACATGATCTGTGAGGGAGTCTGCGTGTCGTCACATACCTTCCAGTTCCTAGTTATTTATCTGTGTATTACACACACTGTCCAGGTGCTGCTCATAGGTCGTTTATCCTCCATATAGGTCCCCACCATTCTGATATATGGAGCTGTTATGTTTCAATATCACAACACTCTGCCTTCAGAGCAAACCCACTTGCATCCTGTACTATCTAGTTGCAGGTTTTTCATGGTGTGTGTGAAAGGGCAAGTGTGTGTGTTGACTTGAGTTTTTCCCGGTCATTTATTCTGTTTAAGGCCCTGTACTCTCTGTTGTCCTCCTCTTAATACGACTTTTACTTGAGTGCTCGAGGCTTTTCTGTCCCCCAATTGCTATTCATTAGCGTGGAGAGGTGGGAGAGGTAGAGATAAGGCACTGTTTGTTATGAACGTTGCTTCTTCCTAATTTATGTACTGGCAGTATAATGTAGTATTTGCTGTATTTATATAGAGAGCTGCAATTGAGGATTATCTTCATTACTGATTAATCTGCAGATTCATTTTTAATTCCTTGGATGGTCTTTAAAACGCAGAAAAAAAGAAAAAAAATCCAAAACCCAATATGATGTCTTTGTTTTCTTGTGCTTTCATATAAGCAGATCAAAACCAACAGATATTCAGTTTTCTATCAAATAAGATGAAATATTGTTATTATCCTCAGAATGAAGATGCTGCAACCGGCAAAGATTTAGCACTTTTGCTGTTAATCAGCTATCAAAATGGATGCAGATTATCTTTCATTCCAGATACCAGATCTGTCTTTTGTTCCAGAACTATTAATAGAATTGATGTGATGTTTCTCTTTTCTTTTAAACATGCACATCTTTTATAAGTTTTTTTCCCATGTAGAAACTTTGTGCATGACAAGCAGTGGAATGTTTTTGGACATCTTTGCTTGTTATATTAGAGGAAAACAAAGACAAAGGATTTAGTAAATATGAATAAGTCAAATGACTTTCAATATTTAGTTGTTTGAGTTGGCGTGCGTGCATGCTTATGGATGAATATGCTAATAATGTTGGCATTTTATGGACTTATTTTCATCGTGTGTTGGCGGTGACCCTTTGTGAATGAGTGTGTGTGTGTGTGTCTGTGTGTGTGTGTGTGTGTTTGAGTTGCCCTCTCAGTGAGTAGGCAGCGTATAACTTGTCTTGGTGCAATGAGCCAGGCCTTGTATTAGGCAGGTTGAGCTTCAGGGGGAATTTTGTAACACTTGACCTGTTTCACTGAGTCATTTGTGTGGATGGCGAAATAGAGGCAAAGAAGAGGAGAAAGAGAGCAAGCAAGCTAGTGAAGGAAGGGTGAAGAGAGGGAAGGGGGAGGGATGCACAAGTGGTTAGGGGTGATTTGAGGGATGAGTGACAATGAGAAGCGATTGGGAGAGGGAGCAAGAACAACAGCTGGGGAAGCCGGAGGGGGAAGAAATGCGATGACAGCCCCTTCATACTCCTTCTTTTCTCTCTCTCTCTCTCTCTCTATCTCTATCTCTATCTCTCTCTCTCTCTCTCTCTCTTCTTTCTCTCTCTCTTTCTCGCCATCTTTTTCTCTCACCCATCTCTCCATCCCTGTCCTTCATTCAGCAGCCTCTCAGGCAGGCCTGGCTCTACGTCCTGCTCCTCATTACTCAGCCCTTCAACCTTAAAGGTTATGAGCACAAACTTAGTACTTTCAATGCGATAAGAAAACATTTAAATTCTATATATAACCATTTCTGCATTTTATTGCTGGAGATTTTTTTCCTGTGCAAAATACTCGATGCCGGCTCTCCACACAGATATTGTAGTTTTTCATCTGTGAGCTCAGCTGGTGGTCTCCTGCCTTGGAGGAAGAGTCTCAGACATGTATCTGCATCACTTATTCTTCCTCCTGTCCTCACATCCCCCGTGTCTGTGTGTTTTCTCTTCCCTCTGGCTAGTATAAAGTACTGATATGATGAAAGACATATTAGAAAATGTTAAAGGGTCACTTAACCCCAATTATAAAAAGAAAAGTTTTGTCACATATTCCCTATGGTATCCAGAACTGCAGATAGTTTGGAATGTATTTTTCCTGGTTTAAGGAGTTTCAGATTTACTTTTTAGGAAGCTCTAAAACAGTACAGCTGATATGGATATAGTTCACTTACTCCATGGACCAAGAGAGATTCCAAAGTTTTCTGAAACCTACAGAAGTGTCTGGTGAGCCGCCTCCTTGTGTGGAGCCATCTCTTAATAGAGTATTTATTGCTTCTTAATATTTTATGCTTGAACTTCCTATAGCAACACATTTTATTTTATGCAGGATGTTTCATGTATATTTGTGTGTTGAGATTCATTAAGATGGGTAGAAAGCTGATATAGATTATGTTTCTTAGTGTCTGGTATAAATGAAAGACTTTTAGATCGAATGTCATCATCTTAAGTGACACTGAATAATTTCTATTCACCTTTAATGTAGTGGGATGGAAGTTACATTTGGAGATATGAGGTGCTGGTTTAGCTAAGTTGGTGGCTCCACCCAAAAAAATGCCCCCCAATCCCACCTGATGGTGCCAACTAGATAAATCAAATGTGTAACTATGTAATGGCATTGACCAATGGGTTGCTGATGAAAGCAAATAAATATTGTAAATAGTAGTAGGCTATTTGTTCATGTAAAAATTAATTCTTGTTCTACTTTTTTACGCATTTGAGGTGTGCATGAGTTGGAGAGGGGGTTTCAGTCGTGTTGAAATATATAGTCCAGAGACAGATAGTCTGATAATATGGATGCCATTTTCAATGATGGAAATGAAGCAAAATGAAGCCAGTCGAATACTTCAACCAAAAGGGTCAAATAGAAGTCCAAGCTGAAAAACCTTCTCCAACTACGTCACTGTTTATTTCAAATGACAGCTGGTGCCAGAAGGACAGATTTCCCAGCTGCACCTCAGAGACCTAAAAAAACATCACCAGGTGTTTTTTACACTATATCCCAATCCAGATAAACTTTTCACTGAACTGCCCCTTTAACTTCCTAAACCTTGGAAGAACTTTATTTCAAATACGAGTAGAGATCTGAACATCTCATCTCAAAGATACTACCTACTGTGTATCCAATGTCATGATAAAAATACATTAAAACATTAAGTTTTTCTTAAACTGGAAGATTCTAAACAATATTCATTAAGCCTTCAAGCAACATAAAGAATATCTGGAGGAATTAAATGACATGTTAAAGGTAGTTATTTCTTCATTTCTTTAGTAAATGCATCCTCTTAGTAGAAAAAAGTAAGTGTAGAAAAAGCCCCTCTTGTCTCACTCCCTCCTCCTTCAGATCCACTTTCATTACCCTTCTTGTCCCCCGATCTTTCTTGTCGCCTCCTCCGCCACTGCTGCCACATCTGTGTACTGTACAGTCGTAGCCTTTGAGTTCTGCTGTGACGGCTGGCTTTGCGACTTCTGACTTTGGGCATATCCTGCGGGGATTTCGAGGCCCCGTGGTCAGTGGAAACAGAGTCTGGTGTTTGTTGACATTTAGCATTTTACTGAAAAAAATTATGCATCAGTGTTGACATTCAGCCTTATGCATAATATTCATGATGTATGTGGCACTTCCTGTAGGCGCTGCAGCCGAGATAGAGAGACAAGGAGTATGTCCCAGCTGAGGCACAGACACACACAACATCTTCACACATACACACACAAAGACTATATGCACACTAACATGGCTCTACTATTAATAACTTACACCAGCTTTAAAAAATAAATGTCCAGAAGCATCATCATAAACCTCAATCATCAAGAAAACTGGAAAGTAATGTGTTTATTTCCATTTGTGCATCTTCATTATGGATTCAGGAACAATCCTACTTAGCTACACACACACACTTACACACCTCTTTCCCAGTACTTCACTTTATTCATTCTTCGCAGATTAATTCTGAGACGACACTTTTTATGATCCCCAATTTATGTCAGCAGTCAGGCAGGCCTCCCCTCTCTCTCTCCCCCGCCGCCTTCGCTCTTATCTCCTCCGCCTCATGTCTCCGTCTCCCTCTACATGTGCGCTGAATGAAACAATGGTACTTTCTAGTAACGAGCAGCGAGTTTGTCAGCTTTTTTTTTTTTTAAAAGAGAGGAAGACAAATGAAGGGAGGGAGAGAGAGGATGTGAAGATAATGGGTTTCTGTGGTGATTAACATTCCAGACTGGTGCATCAAAGAAAGTGTGACTGTCCTTTTGTGTCTTCACTGACAGCCGGATGAACGGCGGGAGCAAGACCGGTTCGCTCTGTGACACAGAGGGTGATAGACAAAGCATGTCTAATCTGAATCTTATCTGTCTCGGTGTGTCTGAGCATCCACACGTGTGACTCTGTGTGAACTCAGAGTGACATATTCACCCTTTTCTTTTCTGAGAATGGACCCACAAATGCAGCGGTGAGTGAGCCCTTCCTCTCGGTCAGTGAGTCAGGCGGCAAGCTGACTAACCGGTCATTCAGTCTGTCTGGAGGAATCACCAGGTTCCTGCCACGCTGCTGCTGTGACACACCTGTCACCTGAAGCAACAGAGAGCGAGCTGCTTAGGTGTGTGTGTTTGCAGAATGCAGGAAATTGTTGAGGCGAGCCACTGCTCTGTTATACTGGGATGACATCATTCCTGCTGAGTGAGCTCTGTTGACATATAGGATTTACTCACTCAGTGGTAAGTGTTTCACACACAGGTGCTGCTCCCACCTGTCGTCTACATCATTAGTTCAATGAGCAGTGACAAAGCTGTTGATACATGTGTATGGAAGATTAATTGCCACATTTTCTTCTGTTAACAATACAAACCTGCAACTAAAGATGGAGAATCTATCCCTATAGTTACATGTGACGCTGTCAACCTCCTGTGAATTATCGTAACTAGCAGAAACATTTTGATTAATGATGATGGTCAATCAGCAGCAAAAAGCTTGTCAACTGTTGGAATAGTTTTTTTTTTTTCTCCAAATACTGCATACATCCAGGCTCTAAATTGTGTGTGTTAAAGGGCAAGTGTGGCCTTGTACGTCTCACTGTTTTTGTTAGAAATCTGTCTTTGATTTTTGGCTTTTGGTCGGGCAAAACATGCAGTTTAATGACAGAATCTTAGGATTTTTGAATATGTGAATAGCATTCCAAAATCTTTTCTTACATCTTTGTTACAGGCCTTTATCAACTAATTAAAAATAGACGGTGGATTAAGTATTAACTGTAATCACAGTTGTTGCTCAAACCTTGGCTTTTTACTGATAAACAAGATAGATAAAAAAAAAAAAAAACTCAGGTAAATATGAAGGCCCCAAAGGAACAACTGAACTTAAATCAAAAACATACTTGGCTCTTAATTTATTTTTACTAAAAGGCTAAAATCAGGTATTTTCCTAGCCATTTATCATCAAATGATCTAATGAATATGTAGTAAACGCACCCATAGATGAATATGTGAGCCTAATGGAAGTCAATCTCCTGCATTTGACACAGGTCTTAAACATTTTGAGCTATAAGTGGACCTAGGTACAATTTTGCCTCAGGCTTTATCATCAATATTCCCCTTCGCTTTTTATGTTGAATATAAGACCCAGATGCCCATCTAATCAGGTAGTCTGTCTGGAGGTTGCTCATGGATTCACAGCTAAGATCACTTGATTCTCCCCAGCTCCGACTTTGATCTTTATGTCTCACCCGCCCTCGCTTCCAAATGTACATCCGACTGTTCCCCGCTGTTCCACTAGGCTGTGCATGCACCTTCACAAAGTCAGGTGTGCTTTGAAAGCTGAGCAGAACAGACAGGTTTTTGAGCTAAACTAAGACTGGGATTAAGAAGAAATTTACTGCCCATCTAGGTGTCTGTAATAGTGTCTATTTTTGACGGTCTTTTGATGGAGGAAAAAAAAAAACCTGGTTTTCCCCGGGAAGGCATCAAAACCTCTTGCATCATCTTCGGCTTTCACACAGGTGCTTTTGTAATTCACGCTCACTCGCAGACACTTTGAGAGCGTGCTGCATATTCTCTCTCTTCATAGGAGCACTTTCATGTGCGTTCGTTGTCTACTCATGTGCATGCATGTGACTTGAGTTGGGTGTGCATGCGTGTACCCTCTCTTCTGGCGTGCCTAACCAGCTCTGACACATCTGTGGCTTTTCCAGGCGAATCAGGGCCGGTGCCAAAATGCCAAGAAATCAATGCAACATACTCTGCTCCCCTCCTTTTCCCTCAACGCCCTCCCTCTGCCTCCACTTTAGTCTGCTCCCCCCCCCCCCCCCCCCATTTCTCCTTCTCTCTCTCTCTTGCCCTGTCTCTGTCTTCTCTCTGTCCTTTTCTTCTTCCTCTGTCTTGCTCAGAGCCCTTATTAAAAATGGAGTGAGTGTGTGCTGCATATTTAAAATGGTCATGGATGGATTTAAACGGCTGATGGTATTTAGTGTCTCCTCAGGGAGCTGCTATGAGCCCTTAAGCTGACTCCTCTGACTAGAGTCTGACTGACTGGTGAGCACACACTAAACCTCTAATAATGACTTGTGTACACACCGTGAGCCCTGCGCATGCACACACACACACACACACACACACACACACACACACACACACACACACACACACACACACACACACACACACAGATACACAGGCATGCACACACATATACACTCATTATTGCACATTGTGTTTAGCTGTGACAAGGACAACGCTCACGTCATTTGTGCCTCACAATGTGAAATATATTGTGTGCACGCTCATCGGTCAATAACTCATTAGTCCGCCTGCTTTGATGTAGCAGTGTGTAAATGTTTTAACTGTTTTCCAGATACATTCACGGGTTCACAGGAGTGTCGATGTGTGTCTGTCTGAAAGGGTTGTGTGCTGCGTGCACGTGTGTGTGCGCGCGTTCTTGACAAACAGTCAGGGTGGATGTCACACTGAGCCCCTTCAGGTTGAGCAGCAAGTGTTTCTGTCATGTTGTCTTTCATGCCGGCTTGGATTTGGGTTCCAATCTGCTCCCAAGTGTCCTTCACCGAAACACTATTGATTACCAAACACACCCTCCAACGCTGAACATAAATACTGCTGCTGTGAAACACACGGAAACACAAACACTCGCTGATAAACAGACACCCCCTGGCCAGAGGGAGAGATGGGAGGATTTGAAAAGGGAAAAGAATTGGATGCAGAGGTAATTAGATGTCTGGTAATATCTGAATATTCAGATAAAAAGTGCATTAAAGAGCATTTTCAATTACTAACCTGTGCCTGCAACCATTGGGCATTCAACACCTGGTGGAGAAAGCATTCATTATTGATGCTTCAAGCTTTTTAATGGTGTCAGTTGATGTATGTGTAACACTTTGGTATCTTTCATCCATGCTGGGAGGGTTGAAGCAAAGCACATTGGTTTGGAGATGGATGCCTGTGTGCAATTGTTCTCTTCCTCGTGCATGGCCTTGACAAGTGTGCCCGCCTGCATGCAAACTTTTTCTATGATTGTATTTCCAGTCTAGAGATGCTGGCCGATGAGTTTGAGTTTTAACAGTGTGGTGTGTTGTTGACAGAGCTGTACAGCAGATACAATGATCACCTCTGAGAATTGTGACACGTACACAGCAGTTGCAGAAATCAAAGGAAGAACACATTTCTTGTTGCAAACAACAGTTTCCTTGTTTTCCCCTTTCTAAAGATTTCAACCGTGTTGTGTGTGGAGATGTGTACATCTTGTGCCAGAACATGGGTTGCATCCTTTTTACAGATACATAAATCCCAACACACTCTAAGCCAAGCAGCCAATCAACCACATTTAAGCACTAATGAACCCATTCTTTACTCTCATATAGATAAATTGAATTCTGAATGCTTTCTTCTCCACCTTCCCATCTCTTTATGTACTCCATTGTTTCTGTTCGCCTGCTCCCAGAAGCAATGCATAGCCGAACGGAAACAGAGGAAACGTCTTTCTTAATGAGCGTTAGAATCCGAGTTTGCGAGAGTGGGCTTCTCGGGCGTCTCGACAGCATGCATTGTCGTGGTTTCTCTCTGGGGACGAAGGATGAAGAGGAAAGTGAATGAATGTGGAGGAGCATGCAGGACCATAATGGCTGTGTGTGTGTGTGTGTGTGTGTGTGTGTGTGTGTGTGTCATTAATCAGCAGTTGATGAGAAGCAGTTTGAGGGAAGAGGGGGCCTATTACTGCTACAGGACTCTGAGGACACAGTGTGAGGCGCTTTAAGGCTGCCTGCCTTGTGGTCAACATTAAAGCAGGTACAAACACGGTAAACAACACTTGAAAGGAAATCATTATCCCAACAAAGGAACATAGCAAATTTTAAACAAGGGGCCATTCATTTAAGGCATCATTAGGGTCCAACTTTTCCTGCCAAATACAGTACTTTGTCTTGTCATCCATTCTTTTCCCTCCTACACATCCACCTCTCCATGCCCGAGTTTAAATCTTCTATTCTCTCAGTTCTTCTCTATATGTTCTACACTCTTTCCTTCGCCAGCTATGTGTCTTCCTCTCTGCATTGTTCATTTTCTGGCAGGCAGTGTGAGGAACTTCGTAAGAGGGCGACATGAAGAGCACTCTCATGTTAGTCGGCGAGAGTTGCGAGAAACGAGCGAAACAGACTCTCCACGCTTAAAAGACAGAGGAAGGAAAGGAAGCCAAGTTCTAGACGTTATATTTTTCCCTCACTATATGTAACTTTTCTGCACTGAAAGCTGCTGGATAGAGTGCACTGCTGCAGTACACAGAGGCTATTACAGTGTAGCATCCTGGCTGTAGGGGAGAAATCTAAGAGGATAGTTGAGTTTCAGTTTGTATGTGGTGGGTAATGAGGTGAGAGTCCCTTCTTGCCAGAGGTTAGCGGTGGTTAGGAGGGCAGGTAAACACACCAGCTGCTCCTGACTGCCTGGCCTGCAGGCCATGGTGACACAGGAGGAGGAGGAGGAGGAGGAGGAGGAGGAGGAGGAGGAGAGAGAGGTGCGGGTGATGATGGGGTGAGGAGAGACTGGAAAAAAGCAGGGCAAGGAGATGGATGGGAAGCCTAGAGGCATTGAGAGGTAAAATAGGTGGCTGGATATTACCAGACTGCAACATTTAGTGTAATTTACAGTATTTACCCTGGTGGGAAGCTTACCTTCCAAAGTCAGTCTCCTTTAAAGCTGCTGCTTACCTCCTTCTAATCTGTAAATGTGATCTAAGTCTGATTATTTTCAGGCTTAAATACAAACCTGTTTTCCTGTGTGTGTGTGTTACACTTATTTAGAATGTAGGACACCTGCTGCTGTTTGAAAGGCCCTTTGAATTCTCATTTTTCTTACTCTTACAGGAATAGTACTTAGATAAGAAGATCAAAACACATTTCAAGTCAGTGTGCAGTTTGGAGCTTATTGTAGAGCAGCAGGAAGAAACAGGCTCTTTCCCAACCCGAAAAAAGCCCTCTGAAGCTCAGTAGTAAACAAGTTATTTATTTAATTTATACAAAACCCAAGTGTAAAAAGAATGTTTTTGCTTTGTTTTGATATTTAGTCAGGTTTTGTTTTGTGTGGAGTTGCCTGCCACAGCTTGCAACAGCTTACAGGCTGAGCCAGGAGAGCTGTTTCCTGGTGCATCCAGGCTTTATGCTAAGCTAAGCTAATTTCCACCCTGTTCTGGCTCTAAGCTTAACAAATAAATATGATAAGAGTATTCATATTTTCATCAAGTGTTTTTCAATGTTGTCAAAGGTGTTTTCCTCAGCTCTCAGAAAATGCCTTCACTTTCAAAGGGAGACTATTTTGGATTATTTGGTGATTTTGTGTTTTTCTGTTGAATCTTTAAACACTAATCTCCATTTCATGTCAGCTGTGATTACAAAGGAGCAATTTTAGTTTAATGAAGTTCAATTATGAATGCATTTTTATTATAAAAAAGAGAAAAAATCAGCCTTAACTGAAGAGATGCTCTTTAATCAAAAAGTGTATGTGTGTTTGGTGTGTGTGTGTATTTTGTTTTTTTTATTTAAAGATTATTTTAATAATTAATATAAAATTGTTAGCTTTTAATATCTACTTGGATTTTGAGATAGTCCTGTAAAGAGTCATAATTAGTTGAATATGTTATATTTGAGTGTTAATATGGTTTTTGGTTTGAATATGCTGCCACTGATAACTGGCCAATCTTCCTTTTGCTTTTTGAGCACTTGTTACTCCTCTGTTAAGTACCTTCTCATGTCCAGCTCTACCTGTTACCTCCTGTCCTCTCTCCGTGTGTGTGTGTGTGTGTGTAAGAGAGAGAGAGAAGAGAAGCAGAACCAGAGTGCTGCTTGTAGTACAACAGATCATTCATGTGCTGAGTGGACAGCTACATTTGGCTAATGCAGCCCGGCTTTCTCTGCTGGCTGCAGCCGGCCACCTTGGTGCCAGTGTAAAGTGGACTGTAAATATTGACAAGGGAGACAGCAAGAGGCAAACAGTGACCTTGTCAGAGTGGGAAAGAGAGAGATGGAGGAGAGAGGAGGGGTTGATAGAGGCATGAAGAGGGGATGGGGAAGGGCTGAAGAGAGAGAGTTTCTGCCTTCTCCCAAGGCAACTGAGTGTGCTTTGATGCACTGTGGCAGGGAACACACTGTCTCCCCAGAGAGAGAGAGAGAGAGAGAGAGAGAGAGAGAGAGAGAGAGAGAGAGCACAGCATCGCACACACACACTTGTGCACACTAACACACACTCATGCACACACCAAATCATACACACACTTGTGCGCACCATGCAGAGTTTTCACATTAAGCGTCCACACAGCTTTCGAAAATGTCAAAACGCACACACACAGACACACTAACATTCAGTTGCAACCCCACTCAGTGCACAGTGTGCACACTCAGACAACAGTGTCAGTGACACGGATTTAATCCTCAGATGGTTGAAACGTATGAGGTTGAGCTCCGGATTCACAGTAGATTAGAAATGACCAGCACTACTGATCTGCCCAAACTGAAGGAAAAAAAAAAAGACCTCGGCAGCATCACAAACACACACACACGCACAAGTCAACACTTCCTTCAGACAAATCCAAAGAGTCTGTCCTCTCAGAGGCGCTCAGCGGGTTGTGTTGTCTGAACAAGCACAATCAATTAGGTCTGATTTGTTTTGTACAGACATGAATTGAAACGTTATCATGAGTGCAGTGATTGTTGAATGACGCTGATGGAGATGGTGATAGTGGCAGTGGGTGTATCAGGTCCTCTACTGCCAATTAATGTCAGAGGTAGCTGCAGCACTCAACACTATGGCCTTGATTGTGAATAATTTAAGTGTGTGTGTGTGTGTGTATTCAGGCCTGCAGCTTATGTGTGTACCTTCTAAGTAAAGCCACTATTTTTCTTCTTTTTCTAACCTTCTTTCATCCCCTCCTTCTCCTCCTCCTCCTCACTTCATTCTGTGTACTTATCTATGCGTTGATTATTGGGTTACTGTATTTCCAGAGCATTCTGCAGGTCACATTGAGTGAAAGCTTCAATACTGTAGATGGATGTATAAGGTGTGCGTTTAACCTCAGAAAATATAGGCTGGGCTTTTTCTTTTCTTTTAGTGAGCAATGAGATTACATGTACTGTGTTTTATCTTAATCTCTTTCAGAGACCATCAATTCATTCGGTCCTAATCTCATCTCCAGGCACTCTGCTGTGACTCTGCTAGCCTAGTGTGTGTGTGTGTGTGTGTGTGTGTGTGTGTGTGTGTGTGTGTTTTCTCTCTAAAGCCAGCCAGTTTAGAAGACTTGAATTTCTGTGAAACTGGTTTGTCTCGTTATATTCAGACTTTGCACTGACAACAAGCCTCTGCTGAAACTTCCAGTGATGTCTCGAAAACAAGCAAGACAAACTCCCCAGTATTTAAAGAGAATACTAAATCAAAAAATATATAGTTGCTCCTTTGAAAGCATCAATAGTGTTGGCGTGATCAAACACTGTGGGTTTGTATAAATAGGTAGACATTTTTTTTCTTCTCAAAAGCGTACTTCAGGGTGACTTGATAGCGAGAGAGAGAAAGAGCCAAAAGATGACACGCAGTGAAATTCACAAGCGGGTCAATCCCACAACATCAGCACCACATGGCTAAGGCCGCCACCCCCTGAGCTGACCGTGGATATTTTTGGTCAACTGTCCCTTTTTAAGAGAGTCGAGCTAACCCATTAGGAATGAATTTGATCAGCTGCTGCAGCGGGATTGTGTTCCTAGTGACCAGCGGCCTACTAATCTCTTAAGCCAAGACCAGCCACATGTACATCTCAACCTCTTCTCCACTGGACCTACAGTAGATTTTTGTTTTTGTTTTTGGAGGTTGTCTAGCAGGTATTCAGGGTAGCAAAAACGTGCATAGGTGTGTGTGTGTGTGTGCACATGTTGTGTGTTTGCTCAGATTTGTAGGAGAGGTCAGGGAGGGTAATAAAAACAGGCTTATCTCCTCTCGTTAGGCACAGCAGATAAGAGATGCAGAGGGAGACGCTGCAGATTTGAGCTGTCGTATTACCAGGCCAAACAAGCGAATACCAAATTACACTCGTGACGGAGTGAGGATGACAGGAGAGAGGGATGATGGAAGTGAAAAAAAGATGGATGGATGGATGGATGGATGGAAGAAAAGAGAGGGAGGAGGCAGAGATAAATGCAGCAAAAGCCATGGCCCTGCGCAGGGAAGCTGAGGATAGCCAAGCATGTTAACCTTAATCCCTTCAGGGAGCAGCGTAAACACACAGGAAGAGAGAACAGGTATTGAGTGGAAAAGAGCGGGATGGGAGATCTTTGTCTCAGCGCTCTCGCCTTCATCCCCTCAGTGTGTGATCAGCCAGTTTGAGGCGGCAGCAGCAGCCGGGAAATCCCTTCAGAAGCCAGCGTCTTAATCACAGCCTTCATCTCACTGGGCTCTTCCTGCTGCCTCACCCTCCTATTTTTTTCTTGTTTTGATTCCTTTCACTTCCTCTCTCTCTCCCCCTCAATGTCATTCTCGACCAAACTCCACTGATCGACTCCACAACTTGACTCATCTGTCAACGAACCTTCTTTCGCTGAGCACTCTATCCTCATTTCAGCTTTTTCCTGTCAGTGACTCACATGACGTTTTAAAAAGAGTGTTGATCTGTCTCCTGAATTTCCTTTCCTCTTCCTCTGAAAGCAGACAGTAAATGAAGTGATAAAAAGTCAAACTAAAGAAAAAGAAAATCACGCCACTGGCCTGTACTCAGCCATGCATCTCAAAGCTCTAGAGATTCTGGTGGTATTTTCAACCTCGCTGAAATGGTTCTGCGGTAATTTCAAGATAGTTTCAGCCAACCATCCAGCCTCATTTCCTCGTCCTCCGCTCCCTCCTCCTCCTCTGTGCCTCGTGGGAGAGCACTGGTCTATGGTTGACTGACCGAGGTGAGCAATGGAAGGCTCCCATATAGGAGGGGATAGATGTGTATCTAGCTGGATGGTCTCTTGCATTGATCTGCTGACAGATTTCGAGCTGACCTTTTAACTGAGTTTGAACTGTGGACCATCTCCTCATTCTCGGTGAAGATAAATAAAACAGCTTGGAAATACTGACTTCTCTGTGCCTCGGGGCTCTGCTGAAATAAATTTGGTGTTATTATCTTTGAGCACTTTATTTCTGCGTTTATATTAATGTTTAAATAGTTGTGTGTGTGTGTGTGTGCGTAAGATGTTTATCTGGAAAAGAATGACACCAGGGCAAAGGCAAGCTGCAGACAACCATGTTTGTGAAAATGTGTCAGACTGAGGTTACAGTGGAGGATGCCAGATGCTTCTTAATACATGGATGTGTATTTAGTTTGTTTTAGTGTATGGGATTTATGTAATATCTGTGTGTGTAGTACATGTCCTTGGCAAATCGCTACAGAGATTTAAGCAGGCCTAGCAGACGTACGGTACACGTACTCTCTCTCTCTTTCTCTCTCTCTCTCTTTCTGTCTGGGATATTTCATTAGCGCAAGACATGGCTGCCGTCCAGGGCCAACACAGAGGGCAAGCTCTCGAGTCAAGTCATTCACACAAACGCACCGCACCTCAATCCTCCAAATTGGCCTCTTTTTTTTTTCTGCAGCTCTCTTCTCTTCTCTATCAGAGGTTATCAGAGCAGCTGGAGCAGCTTTCTACCTGAAACCTGCTGAGTGAGAATCACTCTGCCTGGTTAATGACACCGTGTGATAAGAAAAGGCAAAAGGAACACTGGGGGTCTCAACAGAGTTTAAAAAAGAAAAAAAAGCAGCAAAAAAGAGGGGGAGGGGGGTGGTGTGAGAATAAACAGACATGGCATTGGAATGAGGAAGCAATAACACAGAAAACCTACTTGAAAGACAAGGCAGGTATTGGTGTCAGAGTGAATGAATGTGTACTGAAGCTGCGCAGTGTTTCGCTTTTAAAGAGACACAGCACCACCCTGTGGCAGACAATTGACACAACATAGATGTACATATTTGTGATTTAGATGTCTGTGTCTGATGCCAAATTTCAGTCGCAACAGTTGGAGGTGTGACAGAGGGTGTATATGCCAGCTTATTTCGCATCCAGTCCATCTCTGTAACTAGAATTCTCATGAACACGGCCAAGTTTAAGAAGTGTATATATATTTAGTATTCTGTGCAAATAACTCCCTCGCAGTTCCTCAATGCAAAACACTCACTCTGAAGAAGCATCAGGACTTGACTGCAAACGCCCTTCAGCCGCCTCCATGACAGTCCTTGTAAAATATCTGACTAATTATTCAGCATCGTTTCATTTAAAGTTACATTTTTTTGTTCTTTTACCACCCAGAGTCATAAATGTAAAAGACAGCATTTTATGGTTGAACTGAAACAAAAGCGTGTTTTACAAGCTTCCCGTTAGACACTTTTAAGATGGTTGAATGAATAATTAGTTTTAATTTCCTGCAGCTCAGCCTCAGTTTCCCCCTCCAGCATAATAACTGCTTGTCCTCTTTCTTTATTACAGAAGTGTTGGAAAACATTAAAGACCTGACAGTAAATCTACTGATGGGTGATATGAACAGATAATTAAACGCATTCTGTTGAAATGGATTTTCTGCAAAGATAAATGAATTGTCATGTGTTTGGCTAAGAAAGCTGCTGTTGGCGTTCAACAAAGACACGGTATAATTTGTGTTGTAATCTAAAAATCAAACACACCCTCATTCCCTGTCTGAGTGCTGTGGTAGTGTAGTCTTTAGACACTAAGAACTACTTTAAATGCAATGAGGGCACTACATGTTGGTTCTGGTCCCCTGATAGGAGCAAACTGAAGTTTTGCGTCAGGGGAAAAAACAATGTGAAACTTATTTGTACCCAACAGAATACATCCAAACAACATAATTAACTCAGTTCACCCCATCAAAAGAAGATTTTCTGTGTATTTTATCTTGGGAACTTTTTTTTTCCAACATTAAAGAGCTGGAGGCTCAGTGATTACTGTTGTGACTGTGCAGATGAAGGTGCACACAGTGCTGTTCATACTGAAGGTTCTTATTAACTTTCTACGTTTCTAGTGTTTGATTATGTCATTCCCTGGTTCCTATTTTCCAGTCTTCAATCAAGCACAGCAAAAAGCTTAAATTATAATAACAGGACCTAAAGTGAATGTTTGTAAAGCCCATTGTGTAGATGGCAGACTGTAAGATGCAGGCTTTTGGTATTGCGCAGTGTAATGAAAAGCATAAAAAAGAAGAAAAGCAAAGCTATTGTAGCCGAGGGAACATGTAGGGGTCACTGCTGAGAGAAGATGTTCTGGGTTGTAACAAGTAATGGGAAGAGATGATCATTAGGACACTTTGTGTGTGAGAAAGAATGGAAATAATTTTAGGGGGAAATTCAAAGTAGTCGATTGTTCGAGGAGAATTGTAATTAGGGGACTAACAACATTCAATCACGACCCTTCCAATTACTGCGACCAGAGTTTGGTCTCATCTAACGAGCTTCAGATCCTCTCTGCCCTTTACCACCCCCTCATTAGCATAATCCCCTGGGAATACAGGGGGATAATGAGCAAAGCTGCACCTTCAGTAAACACTGTGTGTGTATGTGTGTGTGCGTGTGTGCGCGTGTGCGTGTGTGCGCGCGCGTGTGTATGTGTGCGCGTGTGTATGTGTGCGCGTCAGTTCATGTTCAGTGTGGTCATGGTTCATTAGTGGAACCTCTGCATGATTCCTCTGGTTTGTTTTAATCACCCATGTGACTCAACACTGTAATCAAGACCCTTTCTGTACCTCACCGTTGTTGCACACACACCTTCACACTCACACTTTTTAATAGGCTACCCTTAGTCATGGGTCTACAGTGAGGGGTACACATTTACCTCACTGGCAGTCTTACACTATACAACTTTTTCTGATGCTTGTTAAATCAATGTTTTTTTTTTTACTTTTGTTCTTCTGTGGTTTTTTACTTTTATTGCAGCATGTAGGGTCATTCTTGACTTTAGGAACACATACCGTTACTAAGAATTCTGAACTCAAGGCTGCATCCCCAAAACATTTGGCTACTCGTCTTTGAGAAGGTTGACACCACTGCCATTTGTTACACAACAGCAATTATTTATTCCTTCACTTTTTATTTGAATAATTTGTTTATAATCATATTTATTGTGCTTTACACATTGTAAATATGCATACAAAGGTCTAAACCCGCACATTATCATAAATAAAGAACAAACAAATGAAACTAAGAAAGCAAACAGTAAGAGACATCCTGTATGCTCCTTATGTAACTTATTTGCTGAATACAAACACATTATCCTTATGCAATGCTGTATACCATTTTCGAAAGTATACATACATATTGATTTCTTGGTGACTTTCAAGTTATTTAATTATGGCCCTGTATTCTTAAAAAGCGGAGTGTTTCCCCTTCAGTGGCAGTGGTCAGTTCCACCACTTCTGTATGGATAAAACAAAGAAGCATGAAATATAAATGATTGCACTTTAGAGGTTCTGGTACAAGGCTTTCACACCTGCACAAAACTTCTGAAAAAATCAACTTTGTTGGGTGAGCTGCACGTGTGAACGCCAATAAATGCAGCTCACGCAGTTTCTCCTGCTAGTCCCGTTGTATTTTTTTCCTCTGAAAGTCCAAGTGAGCAGATGTGAGAACGTAGAAGGATATAATCAGGAAAATTCACTTTGAGTGATTGGAACGGGGTGGTGACCAGGATGTTCTTCTCCACTCTTTTGTGGATATTTTGTTTCTGTCAAACTACACTTAGCATTGATGTAAAGGCAAATATGCTCATTATAGCACCTTATAGTGGACTCTGTTGCTTTGTCCACCACTTCTGCATCGTTCTTTTTATGTCTCAGGACATTTCCCCGCCCACCCCTCAGAGCGGGATAACCTCGACCCTGAGGTGTGCGTGTGTAAACAACCAGATCGCGGTCCTCTTTAAAATTCTCTATAAATTTTTAGGAGAGCATATGTGAAAACAGCTTTAGATAGCTGTTATTATTGGACTGAGCCAGGTTGTTCACCTGTTCTTAATCTTTGTGCAAAGCTAAGCTAAAAAGCTGCTGTCTGCCAGTTTATCTGAAGCACAGAAATGAGGGTAGAACTGATTATTGTAAGTCTTATTCTAAGTGTTGCACTAACTTCAACATATGTATCATAATGCCAAACAGTTTCTTTATTTTATAGAAAAATTCAGGAAAGCAGATATTTTAAAATCTGAATCACTGGTGAAACTGCCCAAAGCTTCGTGTTATAACAATATGTTGTAAAAATATCCAAGCAGTCATGCTTTATGAGTGTCCAGAAGGCTTAAAGCTTGTGATCCATTGTGGTAAATAATATAAGAACAGTAAGGCTGTGTTTTAAAAAAGGAATGAAGCTGTGTCATTTTAATACCAAGTTGGTCTAACGCTGTTTTTTCTCCTTTACTATTTTCAGGCACTCGTCTTCCTGAGAAGGGTGCGACTACAGGCAGCATCATAGGAGCTCTCATTGGTGTCATTATACTTTTGGCCATAATTGGAACAGCCATAGCGATGTACCGCAAACACCGTGACCAGAAAGAGTGAGTATCTGTGTGACAACATTACGGTACATAGTTAAATCTACTTTGATATCAGTTGACTTTACATGTGCTTTTGGTCATTTATATTTTCTTTTATGTGTAAATTGTTCCTTTTTGAGGAAATGGATGTGTGCGTTACTATTTGTGACTCACTGGAGATCTGTGTGTTTATGTTGCAGTGGTCCACCCAAATACAAACCCCCTCCCCCTAAGAAGACCAACAGCTCTGCTGGCAGGGTGAGTCACCATCAGGAGAACACAATTATGAACCCCATAATTGTGTAACTTTTTCTGAACCATAGTAAAAATGCTAGATTGGATTATAAATGCTGTAACATGCTGACTGATGTGTGTGTCCTCAGCAGGTGAACACGGCTCCTGCCCCTGTGGTCGAAGACAGACCTCTGACGGATCAATACTACTCTACCCAGAGCGTCGAGCCAGTCACAGTAAGGGAATGGGTTGGTTAAAAATGCAGACCCTCAATCCTGCAACAAAGATGTACATTATTTATTGCGGGGTCTTTTTACGACTTCAAGAACCCACACAGAGCATGGAGCATTGTGTGATCACACAGTGCATGTCCAGTTCACCATACCTTCATCTGACCAGCCTACTCACCGAGTTATCTGTGGTTGTTTGTGGTTTTTATTAGATAGTGTACATAACAAAAATACAATTTTAAACTGTCCTTTTTTTACAAAGTACAGTACTCTTACTGTAAGAACAATATTCATTATGTAACAGTTTGAATTATTATGTAAATACAACCACAGCCCCGCAGTGCTCAACAGCTGGTCTGTACTTCCTCATTAAGCTTTGTTGTCCTACTGTTAAAGAGCAGCATTCAAATGTAAGTTATGCAACCAATCCACAAATGACAATTAAAAACATTATGCAGTGTTTAGGTAACAACTGTGCTTGTTGCATAATCTGGGAGAAAATCATTAATGTCAACTGTAGTCATCTTGTGAATTCATGAATAATTGAGGATAAGTTTCAACATTTCAATATCACATCTACAGTGAAATTAGAAAAACAGAGACCAAGCTGCAATGTTTTTGCTGAGTAGTGACTTTCCAATAAATCATCAATCTATTTCAAAGTTAATCAGAAGTATGAAAACAAACGAGTTTCTACTGTCAGGACTTTGTTAAAACGGCTGGTTATGGTGTGTCAGTGCCAGACTGCAGCAGTGATAGAAAACACACATAAGATGAAAATGACACAATAACAGTAACAAGCCAGGGTTGTTACTGTTTGGTATGAATTGAAATTATTACAGTGTTTAAAGTCTGATCATCTGAAATATTTGGAGAGTTGCTGAATCATTTATTACACTTTTTAAAGAATGAAAGGAAAAAAAACCTAAACTGAAAAAAAAGTTTTTAAAAATAATTTTGCTAAATCAGCGCTGGAAGCTGTAGTCTTCCATGTGGGCGGCCCAGGTTCAAATCCGACCTGTGGCTCCTTTCCTGCATGTCGTTCCCCACTCTCTGTCTCCCTGATTTCTGACTCTGTCCTATCTCTCAAATAAAGGCTCAAAAAGCTCAAAATTAAATCTTAAAAAAATAAAAATAATAATAAAATAGATCCACACTATTTTTTTTACATAGACCTCAGATAAAAACTTCCTATTCTCTTGTTTCTGTCAGGACCTGGATACCTACCATGATGAGGAGGATGATGGTGTAGAGGACAGGGAGCATTATTACTCTGCTGCCCCCTCTGGCTGGGATGATCCCAGAAACAATGAGGTCCCGCCTCCTTACATGCGCAGAGATGGCAGCCCTCAGGACTATCACCAGGCCCCCAATGTCAACCGCGGGGAAAGCTTTGTGTCGTCCGCCATGTTTGTGTGAGAAGACACGGAGGAGTAGATGTGCATTTGTGTGTGTGTGTGTGTGTGTGTGTGTGTGTGTGTGTGTGTGTGTGTGTGTGTGTGTGCGCGTGTGTGTGTGTGTGAGCCTGGGTGAGTGAACATTACTGCAGGCTTTATGAGACAGAAATAGATTGAGCTCTGTGGAGGGAGAGTGTAAGGACATAATGTGAACATTTTATGCTTAGCTCTGAATTTCAAGTCTGTGCTGCGAAGACCATTTTTCATTTTTGTAAAAGAATATTCATCTGTGATCATGTCACTTATAGTCAGGACTCTGAAATAGTCAGGTTTAGATGTGTGTTACTCTTTTCATTACATTTTTAAACTTAATTAGCTTTGGCCAGCAAGACACAAAGGCTGCTAATGCACTGTAGACTTACAGCTGCTTGAATATAATGCAATCATCATTCTGAAATGGTGGAATAATTGAAATTGATGAGGTTTTAAATACCATATGCCTGCTGTTAAATATTACATCATACATCGCAAACACATTTTTAAGCACCCAGTTGCAGAGTTGAACCAGATGTTTGCTGCAACACTGAGCTGGCTTGCATTATGGAATGAAAAGCTGTGACACACCTTATGGTTACTGACATGTTTGGTTAACAGAAGCACAATATGGCGCTGCATGTTATCTCTGTCTAGTCGTGTCAGACGGCTGATGTTGGTTTCCAAACTCAGCTGGCATGGAGTCGTTGTATAGCAGGCGCTCTGTGGAGACGCTATTAGCAGCAGTTAATCAGGCCGAGACGAGACTCACAGACCGTGACGACATCAGGGCGTAAAACTGCAGCCAGGGGGGTTAATTGCTGGAGCAATCCTATATTTATGTTAATGTTTGTGTTTGATTTAAGTGGGTTTTTTTTTATTATTTTTATTACTTATGTCTTCTGCATCTGCCTTATTCAGAAACCTCTGTAACAAAGCTCACTGTCGGGTTGAAGGAAACAGACCTTAACAGCTAAAGAATGATCAAACTTTGTCTGACCTGTAGCTTTCTAGCTGTTATATTATATATTTTTTTTACTTGCAACAATCTATCATTAGAGCCATAGTGAAGCTCTTCTTTATCGTATTCAAAGTGCTGTATTTTGGAGGTTATCTGTTACTTTAAAGAACTGCAAACTTGTGTTCCTGTTTGTTTTTTCTTCTATTATTCACATTGTCCGTCCAGCATGCCCAGATGGATTAGGGTAAATCTGGATTAAGTCCATGAATCTGTTTCAGTTCATCTCCCTAGTGGGGGATTAAATAGTTCTTTCTCATCTTCCAAGAGGTTGACACAGAGCCTGTTAGTATACTGATTTGTGTGTCCATTATCAGGGTCAGGGGTTAAACAGGTCAGAGTTTTGTTTATTATACACCCAAACTGTGTTAGTGCCAACCACTTTCTTTTATTATCAGATAGCCTTTCGAGAAATGTGATGTAGTTTTTCTTTCAGTGATTTTTTTTATTTGGTTTTAATCTGTTTTATTCCTGGACTGTGTTGTAAATTATCTTGAGAGATGTTGATTCAATAAACATTTATACTGTGGTCTGGTTAAAGCTGATTACCTGGATTTATCCATTTCTCTATTTTGTGCAGCTTTATTTGTCAAGTTGTATTTCCACCATTTGGCCATAGGGTAGCAGTATGGACTGAAAGCAAAGGAGGGCTTAACCCACCAGAGAGCTTCAGTCGTGACTCAGACACATGCCTACATTTGATACAGAAAACACGTCATTCTTGGGGAAATGTAATGCCTCATTTACAAGTTACTATCAGCACCTTATAGACACATCTGTCTAAAGAAATCTAAACATGATAACGGGCAGTAAAGGCAAAAGATAGCGCTATCAGACTGCAGCTGCAGTACCCACTAATGCCCAGCAGAGGGCTCTAGATTTAAAATACAAAGACTGCATGATGCTGTAGCTCTCCCGATACAGCAGCAGGCACTTCTCTGCCTCCTCTCCTCTAGTCTGACTCATCTCTTTCTATCTTAAGCTGCATTTCCTCCAATCCCGTACTCACAGTCCACGAAAAAGTCTACTGGCACAAGAAGAGGGTCTTTTTTTAGATCAGCGTGATTCATTTCCTACACTGAGACTGCAGCAAAGGAGCCAAAATGTGCACTCTTAAGAGATGCAGAAAACAAGGATTACATATGCCATCCCTTTGCTGCACCACTGACTCACATGTTCTAACCACTAGTGCATCACAGTTAACACTGAATTATTGCTATAAAGAGTGCGGCAGTGTCCTCTTTTTTTTTTTTGTGCTCAGCCTTATGCAGATTAATGCTGCAGTAGAAGGTGAGGCGCAAATGGCAGCCCACCATGACTCTGAAGTCTGTTCTCTGCTTGTATTCTGGTCACACAGATACATGGGAGATTCTGAGTAGTGGTGAATGTGTACGAGGTTTACAGCTGACACTGTAACCTTTAGCTAAAGGCTCGGACTTAACACCATGCTTGACTCACTGCAGAAGCCTTAAAACTCGGACTCTCAGTCTGTTTCACCTTAAAGATGGCCTCTGTGAACATGATTATCTATTCATGTATTCTTGCTAATTTTAGTCGAGGTTTGCCGGCTTTACAATGTACATTAAGGTTCCTACCATATTAACGCCTGGATCGATAAATATGATCTGGGAATCAATCAGGAGTTGAAACTCTCTCTAATGGCTCTGTGTATATTGATTGAAGGAGTGTTACATGGGTGTGTTGTGTTCATAAAGAGAATGTAAAGGAGGAGACATCCAGATTCAGGACTTTGGTTCGATGTTCATTTGAGGCCCAAATAAAGCCGAATAAAACATATTCTTGAAGGGACACTTACCTAACGCCTCCAGTGTTACGTTACTGTAAACTGCCAGTTATCTGTTCAGTGGCAGCATTATGGGATTACCAGACTTTGTGAATTGGCCATCAGGTAATGAGTGAGGGAGAAGGCAGAGAATAAACCTCTCATGCCTTCAATGCTGCTAAGCTGGTTAAAAATAGAGGCAGAGGAGAAGGATTCAGAGAATCGTGGTGGACAGACAAGATGGGGGGATGGAGGAAACGACTGATTTGACTCCTGCTCAAGTAGGTGAGGAGGGATTAACGCAGGTGACCTTAACTGTCAGCTGAACAATAGTGTGGCATGGTACGCATTGTAAAGGCACACAAAGAAACATGGATCACACATCCACGTTGATTCAGAGTGCTTCCTGAGACACCAGCAACCTGACCTGATGGACGGCCCTCAGTCTCATCATGTGTATGACAATGATGAGCATGTTTGGCTGCATGCTGTTAGCTTGGTTGGTGAGTACACACACACAGACACAGACACACACACACAGACACACACACACGCACACATTTATAGATACAGGTACAGGCCTGTTTCAGCCTGACAGGCCTAAAGATGCCTGGATTGACCTTGAATGTCTATTTAAAGAGATGGAAAGGAACACAGATTAAAGAGTAAAGATTAAGAAGAAATATGACAAAGTCTTCTCATATTCTCATCAAAGGGAATACATTTGGTTCAGAGCTGCAGCACTTATTTACATCTGAAACTTCAGCAGCCTCTGAGAGGATAGATTGGACACTTGGCTGGACCCCCATGGAGACAGCCTGTAATAGCATAGTTCAGGTGCTGACAGTGAAGTTAAATAAATACAGTTAAGTAGATTATATTTTCCATGATTGTGGTCATGTCTCCTCTTAAAGCTTCTCACTTGTTCTAACCTTCATTTCTCTCCACCTCTTTCTTTTTTATTTCATTCCTTCTGTCATCATGTCTCAATGGGGCTGATTCTGCAAACACCAGGCCAGAAGGACACACTGTGCGAGAGGAGAGCAAGAGGGCGAGGGAGGCGTGAACACCGGCACCATGGTGAGTGACACTGTTGAGACGCCCTCGCAAAAGGGAAGGCATGTGAGTGTGAGGAGGAATGGAAAGAGAGAGAAACTGATAGAGCAGTGGAGAAGATAAGGGGCCCAGGCTGTGAAACGGAAGAGAGAGAGAGACAGAGAGGCTTTGGGGATTAAAATGGAGATGAAGGTGGAGGGCAGACAAGGCCAGTGGACAGCTGGGGGAGGCCGAGCTCAGCTCGGATTGGTTCAAATTAGTATGTAACTAACATTAGTATGTTTCCAAATGTTCTCTAAAAACTTAAACAGTGGGTCCTACAGATCTGTCAGTTAACGGCCATAATGTCAACATAGTTTAGTGTATAAAAGTTGGGTGATATG